>NC_084981.1:20757407-20907407 GCF_963691925.1 Scomber scombrus | reverse complement strand
ACTGCGCTGTACCGTCTCCTAAGTCCCTACCAGAGGTTTCTGAAATCAAATTGAGTTCAACATATAAACATAAATATGGTTTTGGGAGTTCACTTTTTGCTAACACTGATTTGCATTTGTATCAAACTTGTTTCTTTGTTGTTGTTTTTTCATGATTTTATCTTTTCTACACTGCTTAACAGTGAGATAACTTGCAGATGTCATTAGACATCTGTTACAGTATCAGGGCTTAGTATTTTGTGAAACATCTCACTATATCACATAAATATATATACATCATGAAGGAACCACCAGTGACGTATGCTAAAAAGAATGTAGAAAAGACACAATTATTCAAAGTCTAAGCTGTCTAGCAGCTACTCTCAGTGATTTAGGATTGAGTAAACTTTGTCTCACTCTGTTTGGCCTTGTGGAGGCTGGTTGTTGAACCAACGTTAAAGTTACAGTAGACAGGAGACAGAGGTCTACGCCAAAGTGTGAAATCACAGAGTGAGACTCACTAACAAACAACAAACTTGTGAACTCAAAACCAGAAATTGTTAATTAAATATTCAGATTTTACCACCTGACCCATATGGTGTGTGTGTATGTATGTGTGAGTGTTCATGTGAGTATGACTTAAGCCATTTTCGTGGACACAAACCAGACTCCACCACCACACCAGTTGACTGGGGACAGCTTGTGTAATTGGGGACATAAGTCATGTCCCCTATTGGTAAAACACAGAGTTTTGGGTCAGTGGTTAAGGTTAGGCTAAGGGTTAGTTTTAGCCAAGTAGTGTTTATGGTTATGGTTAGGGTAAGTCTCCAGGAAATTAATGTGAGTTTATGTTAACACCCCAAAAGTGAGGTAAGACTGTGTAAATTTGTGTGTGTGTGTGTGTGTGTGTGTGTGTGTGTGTGTGTGTGTGTGTGTGTGTGTGTGTGTGTGTGTGTGTGTGTGTGTGTGTGTGTGTGTGTGTGTGTGTGTGTAGTATATATACACTACAGGATCCTAGCTTTCCCCTCCACAGAATAAGTAGCCTACATGTCTATTATTGATGATTTCATTAAAAAATGCACACAGACAAAATAGGCAAAGGGTTTTGAGTGCTAATTATGTGTAGACACTTGAGTGTGCGTGCATGCATGCGTGTATATGTTTCACCTTCAAATGTATCTCAGATGCATCAGATGTGAAATTTTAGAAACTTTTAGAAACCTTTCTTGCAATAAGTTCCCTACTACATGTATTCATATTTCGTATGTACACATGTGGTTAGTAGCAGCTCTGTGTGCTCCCAACTTTATTTAACTGAATACGTATATGAACGTTATTACTGTAATCTTAATCTCAGGATAACTTTGCAGTTAAGTGTGTGCGCGTCTATGTGTGTTGTGGTGTCGGCCCAGTGCAGTGTGATCTAACAGCAGCTGACAGGCAGGTTTGAGGCCTCTCTCTGGGGTCCTCTGTGTGTGTGTGTCCTGCTCTAGTGGTGTGTGCTAATTGGAAGCTCAGCGGGACAGGCAGCAGGTCCTCTGTAGTGCTCATGTGCGCATGTAGAATCATACTCACATACATTCTCTTCTTCTCTCTTTCACACACACACACACACGCACACACACACACAAACACAAGCACAGAGCTCAACAGCAGTGTGGTCCGTTAGCCTTTCTACATTTAACATGAGTCCAGTCTGCAGCCTCTTCACTTATTCATCCCTCTCCACCTCCTCCTCAGCCACCTCTCGCCTGCACTAACCTGAAATGACAGCTGTGCTGTGGCCGATGGAGACCTGCCCGCCTCCCCTGTCTCACTGGACATCAGAAGCATACACACAAACAACGCCAAGTAGCTGTGCAGGCATTTCCCGATGAAGAGAAGAGAAGAGAAGAGAAGAGAAGAGAAGAGAAGAGAAGAGAAGAGAAGAGAAGAGAAGAGAAGAGACGAGACGAGAAGAGAAGAGAAGAGAAGAGAAGAGACGAGACGTGAAGAGAAGAGAAGAGAAGAGAAGAGAAGAGAAGAGAAGAGAAGAGAAGAGAAGAGAAGAGAAGAGAAGAGAAGAGAAGAGAAGAGAAGAGAAGAGAAGAGAAGAGAAGAGAAGAGAAGAGAAGAAAAGAGAAGAGACGAGACGTGGAGAGATGAGAAGAGAAGAGAAGAGAAGAGAAGAGAAGAGAAGAGAAGAGAAGAGAAGAGAAGAGACGAGAAGAGAAGAGAAGAGAAGAGAAGAGAAGAGAAGAGAAGAGAAGAGAAGAGCGGGATGTTTGTGTGTCAGTGTGTGTCAGTGTGTGTGTGTGTGTGTGTGTGTGTGTGTGTGTGTGTGTGTGTGTGTGTGTGTGTGTGTGTGTGTGTGTGTGTGTGTGTGTGGAATCGATGATGTGCTCAGTGGTGTGTGAATGTGTTATTTACCTGGACAGGCTTGGGACCCAAGAGATGAGACATTCACCTTCTCCTGAGAAATCCCGTAACACACACACTTACATGCAGACATGAGCACATATGCATGAACACACATACACACAGAGACGGACACATATGCATTCCTACGCATGTTGTAAAGAAAACTACAGACCAAAAAAATAACATACAACAGGCTGGAGAAAAGCTGAAAGATGAATGTGGAGGTTTAGTGCAGCGATCACAGTTCAACACACAACAACACAATATGTTTATGAACAAACATGAGCAAACTCTATATTGTGGGACAAGCATGAATAATGAAGAAGAAGAATAATGCAACACTTACACTGATCCTTGAGGGAACTCCTTTATTCGCTTGACCCTTGTCAACCGAGATCTCCAGGGTTAGCATCCCTGGGGCTTCATGGTATGGTTTCAGTGTCCTGTTCAAGGACACTTGAGTACATAAGATGTTTGGTTAACAGCCACATCATTCTGCTGTCTATAATGAACAAAATGTTTTTGGGCCTGAAGTGTGGGTTTCAACAGAACGACTTTAATCTATATGCGGATGCTAAATAAAGTCATATTCTGTTTGAGCTTTGATTGAGAACAAGAAATGCAGAATTAGAAATGCAGCATCAACTCAAACTCGAAATCTATGTCAAATCACAGATATTGGAGGATTAAAGATTTGTGGCTGTGTTCTCCGATGTGTGTGTGTGTGTGTGTGTGTGTGTGTGTGTGTGTGTGTGTGTGTGTGTGTGTGTGTGTGTTTGTGTGTGTGTTTTGGCGAGGGGGGGGGTTGGATGTCAGTTACTTTACAGCGTGTCTGACAGCCAGCATATGATCCTGAGACAGCGTGACAGCTGCCTTCACACCCCTCTCACCACACACACACACACACACACACACACACACACACACACACACACACACACACACACACACACACACACACACACACACACACACACACACACACACAAGCACAGTGAATGACAGCTTTGCCACCCTGTGACAGACCTGAGACTTCCACCTACAGCCAACAGGCCCAAGGAGGGAGAGGTGGAAGGGTTGAGGATTAGATGGAGGCTGCGATAGTGTGTCTTGAGGCTAGACAAGAGACAGATACAAAGATGGACAAGACACCAAAGGGCTGGTGGATGGATGGTTGGATGTCAGAGGTCAGGTGGAGATCTAAGGGAAGTTATAGGAGAAAGCTTGGAAGAGAATGATGAGCGATGAGGGAATGAGAGAATGACAGAAAGAGAAAAGAGTAAAGACAGAAAGTAAAGGAATAAGTATGTGAAAGAAACATATTATAAGGAAAATAAGCCTTGGTAGTGGTGAGACTGTAAAATGTGAGACTGTAAAATGAGTTGTAGCACAAATTAAATGCAGCCAATGATAAACAGCATACAGACAATAAGCTGCCACAGAGAACAATTCACCATCACCTCAGAAAACTAAACTGCTGCTGCCGCTCATCGGTTCTTGAAAAGTCGTCTCCCGCAACGCCTCAGGCCATCCATTTGCAAGCAATCCCACCCCCAACCCTTCTCTGCCCCCGGAGGAAACACAGACCCTCTAACTGATAAGTGCCAAGGACTTGGGGGTATTGGGGAGTTGAAGGGTGGTGGGAATGCAGTATCCATTGTTGAGGCGCCTTCATCGGAGCGCGATGGCAGACAGCGTTTTCTTCATGGTTCCCTAATGCGACAAGACGTGCCTGACATTCCACACCACATAAATCAAAAGAGAGACCTCTGGACTTCATACATATGTGCTCACACAAACACACACACTCAAGGGATAAGGAGACAATGAGATGGGAAGAAATGAGAAAAACAATGACTGTTTCCCTGCTAAAGGTTGAGGCAAATTTCAGATAATCAATTCTTTCCCCTATTAGTTTGCTCTATATCATTTTGTTGATCTTTTCCTGTGTACCAATTGCATATCACGGTTGAGAGGGCCTGTGTCTCCTCACAATACGACAGATGTGTTGTTGACATAGGCGTTGGGTTATTCATTTATATGCTTGTTTGTTTGCGTCTAGCTGTCTTCTTCCATTCATTCAATCCTCGAGAGTTGGCACAGTGACAATTTGTGGAATATAAAACTTGATCGGATTGGATTTCCGGAAAGGTGTGAGAAAGCAAAGTCCTAACCTACCTCATATCATATTATATTATATTATATTATTATATTGTCTCTTGGGCCTGTGCAATATACCTGTGCAATATAACTGTCCAATTTACACTACTCTCACTTTCCCTTTATATAGGGTTTGATGCCCTTTTTTTTTATTTCTAGAGAAGTATATGTTTTATAGATTTATGTCTTTCTTGTGTGTCTTTTTAAACTTGACTCTTTGAACAAACAACCGCACAAGAGTTCTTATGTGTGCATGCACAAATGGCAAATAAAGTTCTTGAATCTTGAATCTTGAACAAGCTCACCCAAGGTCAAAATCACATCTTTGAGGAAGAATAAAATACAACCAGGGCTCCTTCTGTGCTATTGAGCTGTGATGATTATGGATGAAAGAGGAGATTAGACCAGGGATAGGTTTCAAAGATGTGTCTTTTGTCTTCACTTGAAAATCGTGAAAGGAAGACTTCCGTAACATTTCAGTGAAAAAAATGAAGCTGCACTCAAGGAAAGGACTCTTGTCTGTCAGCAGAATTCACGGCAGACATTCTGTCAAAAGCTCTTTTGAGAACATGACACGTTTTTCTTTCTTTCGCCTGAGACACAAGGTGTGTGCCATTGTACCAATTATATAATAATTTATGTTTTAACAGAGAATAAAATAAAGTAATAGTTGATGGCTGTATAAGCATATTCAGATTAATAATTATTTGTGTGGTGCTTCTGCTGTAAAAAAAAAAAAAAAAAAAGTTGTAAAATACACACACAATTACACACACATACAGACCGTCTCTTGCTGTGCTTTGGGGCAGGCTCACCGTAGGCCTTTTCCCAAAGCAGAGGTGATGTGTCCTGGTCCACTAATGTCAACATCGCAGCCGGGGTCCGAGCGCTGTCAAACACACTAACACACAACCTTTTCCAGCTAACACTAACACAGTAAGAGTGTGTGATTATGTGCATGCCCAAAATGCCAAGTGCTCCCCTGTCCCTACTCAATATTTGACAGAGTTCCTCTATTGTGTTGCCTTACCTTGCCTCAGGTGAACATGCATGTGCAATGTGCAGGTAGCCTACATTGGCACGTTTGTATGTGTGCATATACAGTATGTGATCTTTCCTGTTCAATTATTTCTCCTGATATTAAATATACTTTTAACTAATGATGTTTTTTGATTCTCTACCTGTATTAATTGTATGAACTGATTCACATATTCATACAGTGTACAGTATTTGGTAAATGTGGCTGCAAATGGGACTATTACAAGACACAGTCATGCAACATGCAGGATGGCGATAACCTTCTTGTTTCATGTTAATTAAAAAAATATAGATGTAAACAATGAAATTTTAATTAAGCCACATGGAGACAAGAAGGCAGCACTATACGTTTCAGCAAGCTCACAGAATATAACAGTGCTCATTGTCAATAGTCATTTGGGGAAAATAAATAGTAAATTCAGAGACCATTGTGTGCATTTATACATTCAAGTTGTGTCTAAAGCTGCACCTTTCTTATCATCTTATAAAACTGAAAGCAAATCTAACAGCAAAGGTGTTTGAGTAGGTCAAGCTGATGATCTGGATGAGATGAGAGAGGCACGTAATGCAACCTCTTTTGTGCTACACAAAAAAAGCAATTGCTGATGTGTTTTTTGCATTGGAATTCCAAAAAAATCAGCTTCTCATCAGGATGTTTATGCAGCAGACTATTGTTTTTCTATGCATTTTATGTGAATGAAGTTGTGAAGATAACTCTCGCTTTATCTCTGTCCAGCCAAAGTTGCTCTTACTAAAAATGTTGATTAGTCTAACAAACTGAGTTTTTGAGGTGCTTTCCTTTTCAATATATTGACTTATTTCTTCCCTTGGCTCCCCTTTGTTTAAATATTTCCTGCGTTGTGCTACATATAGAAAAGCAGACTGAGAATACATTTTGATGAACATATTATGCCACAAATATGTGCCAAGCATGATCTGTCAAGATATAACAGGGAAGGCACACAGCACATGAGAACCCACATCAGACACTGGAGACTACATGCGGTGAAGGCATGTAGGTGTTGAAGCGTGAAGGGTTTTCCCTGCTAATACGAATATAATGATGTGACTATAACTATATCCATGCCATCATGTGAGTGAGTGTGTGTGTGTGTGTGTGTGTGTGTGTGTGTGTGTGTGTGTGTGTGTGTGTGTGTGTGTGTGTGTGTGTGTGTGTGTGTGTGTGTGTGTGTGTGTACGTGTCTGTGCCTGATCACAGGAGCGGATGTTCTGTTGATCTGCTGGATGATTCTTCATGACTCACACCTCATGAAGAAGAGAGTTGAAGATAGATAGAGGTAACAAGAGATAGATAGAGGTTGACAAACAAGAGGAGACAACGGCTAGTGTGTTGTTTTGACTGTGCTGAGAGGGAAGTGAAGCCGACAGTGAGCTGGCCTACATTCATGTACTGTTGCTTCATGTGCAAGGCGAAACAGAGACAGCCCTATGTCTACCTAATTATTCATCCACAGAGAGAAAGACAGATTGTGTAATGTCGTTAGGTGTGTTTGTATGTTTGCATATGATGTGGATGCTGTGCGTGATGCATCATCTTGACAGTGTGTGTATGTATGTGTGTCGGGATCTAGATGAGACAATGTCACTCTCTGTGTCCCTTGATAACATTTTCACTTTCAGAATCTGAAAGTGGTTTTAATCTCCATCAAATGTCCCAAAAGACACACATTCACACACACAACATATCACAGCACAGTCGTCTCTGGCATTTCAGTGATTTAGAGCGTCATCCCCGGTTGCCACTAGCGTGAAGCTGTGAATCTTCACATATATGACACCTCAGCTCAACAAGGTCCATACAAACACACACACACACACACACACACACACAAGCAAGCACACACACACAAAGACACTGAAGGGACATCTCTGCTCTGTCTCGCCTGCCGTCACATTTTCACTTCCTGATTTAGACAGACAGAGACCAATCCTTTGGGACACGGACACACTTCTCTCTTTCGCTCCCTCGCTCCTTTCTCCATCCCACCCCTTTTCTTGATCTGTTGCTCCCTCTCGTGGGGATGGGGGGAGGCGGGGCTGGAGGTTAGACAGATGGAAGTGGGTGATACACCGATATACAGCCAGTCTCAGGTTTGCTCCTGCGGGAATGCTGTGATGGAGAAGGAGAGAGAGAAGGGGAAGTGGAGGGAAAGACATGGAAGTCTCACTCAGGCTTTTTTTTTTAGAGGTCAGACTTGTCACAAACAGAAATAGAAAATCAGAAAATAGCTAATTGAAAGTCCCTCATAGAGAATTTTTAAACATTGCAAAGGTAATATCTTTTTTTTTTTTAAAGGAGACTGCAGTTGTGACATGATTACTGTAGTCATACAGTATGTATTTCCATTGCAGAATACATTTGAGTGTTTCTCTATAGGACAGGCAGATGCCTATAAACTACATTATTCTTTTAACCCTTTAACACACCATTTTGACCCTTTTATTTCCCCTTTAAGGTTTAATGTTATTAAAATCATCTAATTCCACACTGTTGGATTGTATCATACTGTAAATATTGAGAATTAGCTTGTCCAAGCTTATTTAAAGTAGAATTACACTGAATTAAATATTAAAAACTGTGTTTTTTATGGCTGCACAACTCAACCCAATATAACTATTCTTTTGGATCATTATACACATTTACCCAAACATCAGTCTGACATATTTTTCATATTTAGAAACTCTGGGATCTCCACTAGCAGGCATGTTGATGGGGTTTTAATGTCGTCACTCCATATGTTTTTTGTCAAGTCTGTCATATTACTGACAGACATGTTGCTAGCACTATTCCCAAGTGTTTTCTACTTGTTTCACAACCCCCTATTGTAAAAACTCTGAAAGCTTCAACCGTGTCTGAAAGAACAGCATCCTCTGTGTTTTGTGCCACATAAGAACAGAATATTTCTGATAACAGTCTTGTCAGTGATGATTATTGCTTAATGTTTCATGTATTTTATTTTCCTGTGTTTTGTTTTATTTGTTTGTCGTTTTTTTTGTTTAATTATTTTATGTTCTTGATGTTGTAATTTTTTAGATTTTATTTTGCTTCAGACCTATGGCTTCTTTATCACTCCTAATACATCTATATTACATTTGTTGTCTGTATTTATTCTATTTGTATGAATGAAAAATAATAATTAATATTTCATTAGATGATTACATAGAAATATGTGCAATTTCATAATGTTTTTTATGTTCTAACCTTCATTTAACTAGGAAATAAAATGCATGATATATTTGATTTTTATTATAGAATTTATTAAAATTGGTTAATTTCCAGTGTGTCCTGGCCAAGCTAGGCAGCAATAACCTTAGCATTAACAGACCAACAACATAAAACAGATGACACAAAACATGCAACAAATCAGAATTGGACAGAAATGATTATTATAAAATCATACATTTTTTTAATACAATCTGATAAAACATTGAATCATACAGACAACCGAAATAGCACCTAAGACAGATTTCACAGGGAGAGATTACATTTTTAAACATTTAATCTAAACTGTGCATAACTCCCTTACATATGATCACAATAAGACTATATATCTTAGACAAATGTACACCAAGAGAGTGAGGCAGTGAGAAGTGACTGAGTGAGTACTACAGTAACTCTGAAATCTGCAGGTACAAAACAATAGTCCATAAAATCGCTGAGGTAGAAAAAAAATAGCACATGAAATTACTGGTGTAGGCTACTGTGATATATTGGACCCTCTATTTGGTACCTGGGTGGAGAGAGATAGATACAAAGTTGACTTCCAGAGTGCTATCAGTTTTTTTCCCTTTCTTCCTGCTTGTTTCTACTGTCACTGCTGTCAACAGCCGCTTTAGGTCACTGAGAGGCTACCACTCCATCTACCTGTGTTTTAGCACATCACACGGCGCACTGCACCCAGCACAAAAACACACACACACACACATACATACACACACTCATAGAGATAGTCTACTGGTTGAGGCAGATCAAGAGGTTGCACAGGAAGCAGGGATTTGTTTATATGGATTGAGTGACCTAGCAAAGGTTCTCAATTAAAGGAAGGAGGACAGGGAGAAGTGGGAGGAGAGGGGGGAGAGGATGTAGAGGCACAGTGCAACCTTCTTGTAAAGAGGTGAAAATAATAGGTAAATAATAGATCCTGGAGATGAATTATTGAAGGAGTACATTGATGCTTTCATGCTTCGGGAAGCTGAGCTTACATTCCTGGGTTCATTCATGAAAAAAGGTAAATGGAGGGAAAATGGAAAGGCGAAGAGAGATTGTTGTTGCTATGTCCAGTTTCCGTTGAGAGTTTGCTGCATTACACCTTCCACCAACACACTCACTGATGCTCGCTGACTCACTCACAGACCACACTTATTGCTATACAAAGATCTTTAAAGCTATTTTTGGTAACTTAGCATCATATGTATGCAATTTTTCTTAGTTACAGTTTAGTTTAGTTTACACTCATAAAACATAAATAAACTTTCTGTTCTAAAGTAAGGGAGCTTTCATGCTTGTCTTTTCCTCTGCTTTGAACATGCTACAGTCAAACAAAAAAAAACTACAGAAACCAGTCTCCTTGCATGCTGTAAAAAATGTTCTCTGATCAAACTGCCAGTGTTTTAGGAATATGTGTCGTCAGTTTTGATAATTATAGTCAGAATGTTTCCTTTAATTGCTTGTTATATCACATTTTAAGTGTGTTATAGGTTTTGTAACCTTGATGTTCTACAGTATGTTCTCCTGCAAAAGAGACTCTTATTCTTATTGAGGCAATTACATGAGAAAGGCTTCAGGATCACACACCTTAACATCTGTAGTCTGAAGCACAAAGTTAAAGATCTCTTGATACTACCCAACAATAACAATATAAATGTAATTGCAATTTCAAAAACACATTTAGAGATCTCGGTTAATGCTCCTGAAGTAGCCATACCTGGTTACAGTATTTTCAGACATGAAAAAAACACATTCCAGTTAAGGTCAGAAATGATCTGATGAATCAAATTATAGAAAAGCCCTTTGGCTTCACATTCACCTGCCTCACATCAAACCAGTATTTATCAGTTGTTGTTATAGACCTCCTAACTCTAATGCACAATACACTGATGTATGTGCTATGCTTCAGAAAGTTACAGATGCAAACAGAGAAATACACTTTCTGGGGAACCTAAACACTGACTGGCTGTCTTCGTCCTGTGCTCCATAGGAGAGATTACTAGCTGTTATAAAGGTTTGAAATTTTACTCAGATGATGAACAACCAGGATGAGCTTTAATATATCTGGAGTCATATCTGCTGCATATATTAAACACATTTACACAAATGCCATTGAAGTCTGCTCTGACGCCATATCCATCCCTGTTGGTTTTAGTAGCTATAGCAAGGAAATTTGAAGTACTGTGTCAAGGATTGTGCTGCAAAGATCTTGTGAAACCTTTTGTGAAGAAAAATGTATTACTAAAAAGAATTCTACACTGGTACAGAGTATGCCAAGTTTAGTGCACAGATATTGCACTAGCCATGTTCTTGGTGATGTTAATGACTTGCTGAGAAGCATGCACCAACAAAAGAATTCACTGTGACAAGTACTTTGGCCCTGTGACTACAAGGAATTGAAAATATGCGTGGCTCTCCGGGATGAAATGAAACATTCTGCAATAAAAGACTATTACATGGAATAAATACCAGGGACTCAGAAACAAGGTCACATAAATGAACAGACTAAAAAAAAGATCTCATTATCAACAAAAGATTCATGACCTAGAGCATGATAGGAAGAAATTATGGAATACTTTTAAAGACATATCAGATAGATCTTAAAAATAACCCTTCCTACATAGAGTCAGATGATTCATTCATTACAAAACAGCTTGAAATTACTATTTATTTTAACAACCTCTTTATTGAAAAGGTTGACAGTCTAAGACATAATATGAATAACTCAAGTGTAGAACTAACTGAAGAATTTAGTAAAAATCTCAGTAAAAAATTATAAAGATTCTGGACTGGGTAACCTTGATGGTAAACTAATATGAATTATAGCTGATTACATTACTGAACTGCTATGTCACATTTTGAACCTTAGTCTGAAGGAAAATATTTCCCCTCAAGCATGGAAAGTTGTCTGCATCATTCTGATATCTAAGAACAGCAGGATTGCTTTCAGTGGGGTGAACATTGGACCTCTTAATATTCTTCCTGCTCTTAGTAAACTTATGGAAAGTCCTCTGAAATTTAAACTATTTCCCTCTCTTAATGGCCTTGATTTTGAGTTGCAGCATGTCTATAAAGATCAACCTTTACTGTCTTAACACATATAACTGATGACTGGCTGAGTCAAACGTGATTAAAAAATAGTTGGTGCTGTCTTGCTTGACTTTAGTGCTGTTTTCAATAAAACTGACCATGAACTACTATTAAAAAATCTTTTGGTGTATGGTTTCAGTGAAAATGCTGTCAGCTGGATGAAAGGTTACTTTACCAACAGAATGCAGTGTGTGTACTTTAATTACTTTAATGGGAATCTTTCAACTACAAGAAAGCCACCTTGGTTGTTTCCTCTTGTCAGTTTTTACCGGTGACTTAATCCTTGTGTTAAAGTCATCTATAAAGATGTAAGCTGATGATTTTCCGTTGTATAAGTTCACTTACAGTCTAAATTAACTAAATTATGTTTTCCAAAATGAACTTGAATCAGTGTCAAACTGGGTAGGAAAAAAAAGCTTGTGGTAAATGTACTGGTGTTTGGTGAAATATAGAGTTTGAATGCTGCTTATAGAAAACGGACATGAGACACAATACACACACACACACACACACACACACACACACACACACACACACACACACACACACACACACACACACACACACACACACACACACACACACACACACACACACACAGTCTCCTTTTTGGGTGCCCTACATAATGCGAGATCCTTTTGAGCTGACAGCTGACAGAACAGTCTACGTCAACATAGGCCTACCCTCTTTTACTGCACACACACACACACACACACACACACACACACACACACACACACACACACACACACACACACACACACACACACACACACACACACACCCTGCTGCTGTACAGTAGACAGCTCCAGTCATGCCAAGGCTGGACATGCCCAAAAGGCAGGGACTGTTCCCTGTCACCTATCAGCTGGTGGCAGTCAGCAGGATGTGTGTGTGGGTGCGTGTTCCAGTTGGGGAACTTCACTACCCATCACATCCCTCTCTCTCTCCTTATGTTTCCTAGAAATGTCATCTATGTAATAAAGTCTGTTAAAATTGGTCTCACAGAGCATAAAACTGTGCCAAGCAAAGAGGGCAAAAAGCTGTTGTAATCCTTCGTAACCTAATCATTGGATTCTGGATTACGATCAGTCCAACAGGCAGTAAGTAAGCTTGTGGATCTAGTGTTGGAGATACTAACATGTCACAGAACATGCCAGGGAAGAAGAAAGGAGACACGAGGAGGCAGCAGCCTACCCAGGACTGCTGGCACGGCAGCCAGGGGCGGGGCCAAGACAGCATGGCACACGTCAACCTTAGACCCCCCTCCTCCGCCCTCTTTCCCCACGGGCTCTGTCAGGCGGCACGGGAGCCCCTTGGCCCAGTGAGGGGTGGACAGCCATGTGACAACTCCCCACCTGCATGACCTTTACCATGCTTGACCCCCTGCGGAAGACAATCACCTCATAGCAAACAGCCCCATGGGAGATGTAGACACACAGCACAGTCAGAAAGAACCACAAATAGACTGACATGCATAATACACATGCAAATTGACAGCAAGTTAGACCGAGAACCCAGTAAGTCAAACTGAGACGTGCACACATGCTATAAGTCCACAATTTGAGTGCATAATTTGTTGAGATGCAAGGGTAGTCATATGGATAAGATTAGTTTTGGAATCACTCTTCATGGAACAAATGTGATAGATTTATTCCCTCAATTTACATAAGAGGCAGTTTCTATTTATTATCATAAAACATTCTACCAGTTATAAGTATGAGACACCTGAATTATTGCAATAACATATTGTTTATGGCTGCGGATTTGAGGAAATCTACTTGGACAAGATGCTTAGGGTTTTGAAAAAGAACATTTATGACAAAAATCATAAAGAAGTGGTACAATTTGCAATACACTTGAGATTTTTAAAGATAAATGATGCACTTAAGGATTATATTATGATACTTATTACATAACTACTTATTAGTGTTCTCATTGTATGGAAAAGATACTTAATTCTTGACATTGGAAACAACAGATAACAACAGTCTCACCTAAACTCGATTTGTTGTTCAGCTGTGTTTTCAGAAACATTAACAGTTGCTTTTCCATGAAAACTGGATAAACTCCATCTTCTAATGAAGATAATGTGATATGACTGAAAGCTCAAGAATAGCTGCCTTTTTTATTGAGGTTAGATTATTTTGTCAATAAGATGCGTTTTCTTATTTGGCCTCTGTTGAATGTTTTGTTACAGAATATGTATCTAAATACTTTTAAAAACATTATTATTGTTATCATTGTTATTATTATTATGGGTAGTTGTAGTAGTAGTCTAGCAGTTTTCCTAGTAGCAGCAGTTTTCCTAAAGGAACAGCTTTAGTTACTTTTCAGATAAAGATTTGACACAACGGATAATATAACAAGCTTCTAAAATACAACACATTGTTAAAGATGAAACCAGTGGTTTCCAACCTTTTTGTCTTTTGACGTCTTACCAAAAGCAGTGTGTAGTAGGGGTCACATTTCAGATGTCTATGAGTTGTTAACAGCTCCACCAAATAGTGATTTTTCCCTCTAAACTTCTCACATGGTTTAATTTCAATAAATGTTCAAATGATCAAATGTTAGAAAAAGCCAAAAAAACAACAAAAAAACAAAAAAAATCCAACTGAATACAGATTTGTGTTTCAGAACTTTGTTTTGTCTTCTTTCATCTCCCATTAATCATTTCACAACCTCTCATATTAATCAGGTAACCCTTTAAAGGGGCCTACCCCTAGGTTGGGAACCACTTTTACTTAAATACTTTAAGCAACATTTTTCATTAATTATATAAAGTGTGGCGTCCCACCATAGTCTAAATGTGCTGCTAATTTGTAGTTTAGGTACTTGAAGAAACACAACGCAAACTTGAAACAATGTAGAAAAATATTGAAAAGGTCAAAAGTCTGACAGTACTTTTATGTTCTTAAGTAATGAACTAGTTGAGCTTGCATAATCACTTCTGCTTTCTTTTTTTCAGAGTTGAAATATGGCCATTAGTCTTTTTTGATGAAATGGAACATTTAGAGCTGGTAAAATTTATTTCTAATGCTTTGTGGGTGTGACCTTTTTGCTGTGCCATCACCATTCATACCTCTACAACCACTAGTGAAATTACTAAAGCACTAAATTGTTTTTATTTAAAAAAAATAGATATAACATCTTAATTTTGCTCTCTGAGTGCACCAGAATGATGCATTCGAGTCTAGAAAAGAGACTGAGGTACAACCACTATAGTCTCTAAAATTCTGTGGGAAACACTGCTTAAAGTTCATTTTGCTGCAAATACTTATGTACTCCCATCCTTAGGTTTTATAGCACACAGCAAAAAGTGCTATACAGTTTATCATTATGATTATTGTTATTATTATTATTATCACCATCATTATTACTATTATTATTGTTATCATTATTACTATTATTATTATTAATATTATTATCATTAATACTATTATTGTTGTTGTTGTTATTATTATGCCATCCAGTCTGATGCTGTAAAAAAACAAAAACTACAGCGTTACGTCACCCAACGTCATCAAACGGCGACATGGCGCCTTCACAACAAACGTGAAAACGTTGCTGCAGATGCAAATGCTTGAAAGTAAGTCCAGTTTATTCTGTAAGTTATTAAAATGAAATACATGTTTTATTTTTATATTGAATGTTTCGAGACGACGTTAAAACACACACTCACGTTGTACCTACGTTTACGTGACGTTGGCACCTCAAATTGTCACATGTGCTCCATTATATTAGTATAACTACAGACTACAGACATCCTGCTAACATGTATTTTATTTCTGTTGGCTTTAGGTTACCTTGAAACCACAAAACTATCTCTGTCTTTGCTACGACGTCGTGGTTTCATCCATTTCAGCCGCTAATGAATCCATTAATCAAACGCAGACTTCCTCCGTCTGTGAGGAGTCTGTTGACAGATATTGGTCCAAAGGAGGAGTGGACGGACACAGAGCCGGACACTGTCACCAGAGACGGTATCCTGCTCCCTGCCAGAGGAGCTGCTTCTGCTGGACGAGAGGAGTTTCTCAGCCCAGCCAAGACTAAAGAGGAGCAGGCTCCAGATGATGATGAGGGGGGAAACACCAAGAGGAGTGCAGTCTGCATGCTGTGTGAAACTAAACAGTCCTGCTACACCTGTCCTCGGTGCAACCTGCATTACTGTGGCTTGGCTTGCTACCGGAGCCCAGCTCACTCTGCGTGCTCCGAAGAGTTTTACAAAGAGTCAGTCCTGCAGGAGCTGAAGGATATGGGGAAAACGGAGGCTGAGGGGAGAAAGAAAATGCAGGAGATTCTTTTAGGACTCAGACAAAAGGCAGAGAGGACAGACGGGGGGATGGAGAGTGTGTTGAGAGATGCGGGTGTCATGCAAGACGACACAGAGGAAGGAGAAGGAGAAGGAGAAATGGAGGAGAGAGTGCAGGCTGTGGAGCTCCTGTCCAGATTAGCAGAGCTTCAACAGTCTGGAGAAGAGAGTGAGACGGAGATTGAGGCTATTTTGAGAAAACTTGAAGAGATCGGAGGAGGACAGGAAGAAGATGTAGATGTGGAAGATGAGGGTGCTGAAGAGGAGGAGCTGGACTTGGCTGACCGGCTCTCGGGGCTGGATATTGACAAACTCTCAGAAGAAGAGCTGTGGGGACTTCTCGACGGCAAGGAGAAAGAGACGTTTATGGGTCTAGTGAGGGGTGGAGCTCTTGGCCGGCTGGTCGACCTGTGGAAGCCGTGGTGGGAGGAACACGATGATGGAGGGAGAGCGTTGGTGGAGGTGCTCGAGGAGGAGGTGAGCAAACTGGAGAAAGGTGACTCAACAACTACAGCTGCACAGGAGGTTGGTGATGAAGTCGGGAATCGGAGCAAATCTGCGAAAAAAGTGGGGAAAAGTAAAGACGGGAATAGAAAGAAAACCAGCAAAGATGAGGGAAGCTCAGTTTCCAGTGTGCCTCCGATTTCTGCAAAAATTCCCAAATTAAGTTCCTTGTGTGCAAATCCGTCTCCCTTGGTATGCTATGGTTTGGTTAACACACTTTTTGGCTACTCTTTCACCATGTGTCTGTATAATGGAGACACTGATTCACTGATTTTTGAGGTCTGTGACATGATTCTTGCTTTGTCTGAGGCGCTGGACTCAGGCAGGGTTTTCAACTCCGTCCAAGAGGCCTTGCACCGTGGAGAAACTCTACTTTCAGCAGGAGGTTACCTAGATAAGGAAGATTCCCGTGCTCCAGCCAGGGCGGTGGAAGCCGTGGCTCACATCATGACCGGCAGAGACAGAAAGGATGCTACGGGATACTGCCTGGCAGCCTTGAGTCAGCTCCGTTCAGTGCTCTCCAAAGCCAGAGCCGCCCTGTCCAAGGAGGGAGAGGAGGGAGCAAAGAGGCAGAAGTACTTCCTGGCAAGCAAGAAGTGTGAATTCTTTCAAGCCTGGGTGCTGGACAACGCACACCGGACTCATATACTGGCTCTCGAGTTGTGGAGCGAGCACAGTAAAAGGGAGAGTGAAAGGAACAGCATGGAGAAAGCAAAGACTGTAGTTGAGGAGAGCTTTAAGAAGGGGAAAAGGAAAAGGAATAATAAGATGATTGAAGAGTTGAGCTAATGGTCTTTTTTAACATTTTTATTAAAGTTCACGATGATGAAAATGTGAGAACCAAAATGTGAAATTAAATCACCAAAATGACATTACTGGTTTATTCTTAATATACTGTTTCAAACATTGTGCTCAGCTCTACAAAAAAAGTGTTGTTATTATTATTATTATTATTTTTGCTTATAATAAAAACAGTTGCCAACACAAAATATGAGCATCAATCTTTTCTTATTTAATGGTTTCTAGCATTACATATTGTAATTAAAGGTTTAGACTATCAGAAGTAAGAAAAGTAAACATATAAAATCATGAATATGGTAAATTATAAAGCGGTCAATCATTTTGTTGTGGACTGTTTGCTTAAGCTTCAATTTATATTGAAACTGGTGGCCTGATCACAAAGTTTAAGATATATGGAATGAAAATGTGTAAGTTGAATAAAATGTCTGAGACAATGAGCTCAAGGTTCACTGACAAACTTTCAATTGTATCCCCCAGCCGTGGATAGCACAGTGACCATGTACAATATGTAATAATAATAATTGTACATATACTCTTTTTGTTCTGAAGAGATTTTAGAGAGTTGTGAAATCATGAGGGACCAGAAAATCAAAGGTATGAATTTTTTTTTTCTGGAAAAAATATTTCACCCCATTTTTGGTGGCTTGGAGGGCTCTGATAATATATCCATCATAACCCCCGCACCCCTATTGTTTGGTGTTTGTCCAAATGGCAAACAAAAAGAAACTACTAGTGTGTGTCAGCCTGTGTGTGTCTGTGTGTCTATGTGTGTAACATCATCCTCTGGTACATCATCATCCTTATCTTCATCTTCATATACAGACTCTGTCTCATTATCAACACACACACACACACGTTACTCTACTGACTGACCCCTGACCTCCTATGTCTCAAGACAGAGATTTCCACTCTTCCTCGCTGCCACTCTCGTCAAGCTCACTGTAGGAGTGTCCCCAGCTGCACGATCACATTCATTCTACCCATAAAATGTTCCGATGTCCATTTCCTGTTAGTACACAGTAAAGTAAGAACATTGACTGTGGTCACATCTCCATGCTTTAGCCCAAACAAAAATGGCCTAACCTCACAATGGTGCTCTGAGGAAATTAAATAAATTCTATAATCTGTCCATCTATCTTTTAATAATTCTTCTTCTTTTAATACTTTTAATGCAAATCATTATTTTATGCTGAACTCTCATATTTTATGCTCTATTTTAGTCTAGTTTTTTCTTTTCTTGCTCTCTTTTTCTTTTTCTTTACTGTTTTCTTTTTACTATATTGGGATTTTCTTGTTTTTAATTGTATGTTTTAATGTTTCCAATTTTTACTGTTTAATATTTTGTTTTTATGAAAAGCGCATTGAGTTGCCCCCTGTGTATGAAATGCACTATATAAATAAAGCTGCCTTGCCTTGCCTATCTATAGATATTATATTTATAATGGTGGTGTGAGGTCCAAAAAGGTGGTTTGCTGTCTGTGGATAGCACCATGTCATAGAGGTCAATTCATCAATTAATACATGAATTAATTCATTTTAGGGCCTTCACATTAAAATACATATAACATCTTTAACAGAAAGTTTAAAAATAAAGATTATATGATTGACTTTGGCAGTGATGTCACAGTGTAAAACAAAAAACGTGACCGGCTCCAGCGCAGTACGAATACTCGCGATGTTTCCTTTGACCTGTCACGTGGTACGGATGTCCTTCCTCCCATGCCTGCGACACAGAAAACATGTCTGCGCTCTTGAGATCAGCCCGGTTACTCAGGTTCTCGCCTTCGGGCTTGCTTCAGCTCACAGCAACCAAAAGAACCGGACCGCCTCTGGGTCGGCTGTACAGCGGGGCTCTCACCGGCACCAGGACCGGAGCTTGTTCCCGTCTCGCCTCTGGAAATGTGTGCAGGTATCATGCAGCCTGCTAACCGCTGTAGCTGAGCTCAATGACAGTCAGAGACACACATGGATTTAACTAGACCAGTGTAATCCTGGACTGTTTGAATGTATCGAGATGTCTTGTGTCACATTAAGTTGTTTTAAAGTAGCTTTGAGGCCTGAAATGTGAAGTAAACATGGCCTCTGCTTTACATAAGGTGATGATTACAACTTGTGTAACATGCTTTTCAGCCATGTTTCATAATTCATCTCATACAGGGAGCCCATGATGATAATGTAAATAGAAGCTTTTCTCCTTTGTCTATGAGCCTACTTTTGAATAAGATTAAATTACACGTGGATTTTACTCAAAGCCCATCCCACAGACCTGTCATCCACAGTACATTGTTATAGCTACTGTGGTTAATGAAGTTATTAAGTTATTGTCAGATTTAATGTTTAGGATTTTATAATGAAATATTACAGAAACACTGTCTTCAGATGATGTCAAAGATGAATGTAAGCTTTAGTTTACTCTGTTGGGGATTTTTAATTCAAGGTCAAATCACCAGACCAAACTACAAGGAGCCTTAGACTTGTGAAGCACTCAGGCTCTTCAAATATAATGAATTAGCCATTTCTGCTTTTACATCCCTATCTTTCCATCTTGTGTTCCCCACTCCTCTACTGTCACTGTCTACTGCTGCACAGTCGTGTGTGGCCGAACGCCGCGGGATGTGTGCGAACCTACGCCATCGCCACAGAGCAGAAGGATGAGGCCAGTGTTGCGGTGCGGTCCAAGCAGGCACAGCAGTTTGATTGGGCCCTGACAAAGCTGGACAGCTCTGTGAGGAGGACAGGTCGCATCACCAAGACACTGCTGCTCCGCGTCTTCCATGATATCTGCAGGACAGGTAAACACAAAGATCAGGAAGACAGATTTAAGGGCGAATGGCAACAACTTAATTTGTCCAGTATGACAGACAAAAAGATATCAGAAAAAGTTGGTAATGGTGTCGAGTTTTGGGTGAGGAAAAGTTGGCTGCATCTTCACACTCAAGTGGTAGCATCCATCAGAAGCAAATGATGAGCTAGGTCTTGTAACGACTGTGCTGATTATCCACAGGGAGGTAATTAGCAATCTACATTAATAGTCAAAAGTTTGGACACACCTTTTCATTCACCCCTATGAGAAAGCATGTCCAAACTTTTGACTAGTACTGTGTTGTCTAAACCATTTCAATTAGTTTAAATTGTTTTCTTACCTCCTCAATTTTCTCACCTTCTTATCTTCTCCTAGTTTATTTTCACATGCAATTTTTTATTTGCAAATAATGCATCAGACCCTCGAGTCCCAGGTGACTATATTACATTTTTAGATGTGTTAAGGGTAGAAAAAATCCCCTTGTAGATATCATTATTGTGCCATTATTGTAACTGTTTAAGTCATCACCCAGTCTAGTGTGACAGAGGCAGACAGTCGTCCCCTCTCATTAACACAAATATGCTCTGTGATTCTTGTTGTTTGAATAACTGATTATTTTCTTTTGCTCTCTGCATCAATGCTCCTGTATATTTGCAGGTTATCCCAGTGGTAACCAGGCCTTGCTGCTGCTGCGTAGCTGCGGGTCCCTGCTGCCTGAGGTGCCTCTGGAGGAGCGCACTGAGCTGGCTCACCGTGTCTGGGAGAAGCTGCAGGATCTGGGTAAGAGACCACACCAACAGCAGCAATATAACCATCAGATTACCCAAAGTACTGAGTCACTGATAGCTGAGCAGATCTGGTGAAAGACACAGTATTTAACCATTGTTTTTAACTGTACAGAGAACATCATCTACTTGTATTTTATCTTATGTTACATGATATGGTTCATTAACACCACAACAGGCTTTCTGCAACTTTTATATCATAACATTGCATATTTTCCTCTCCAGGTGCACAGTACGATGTCAGTCACTACAATGCCATGCTGAAGGTTTACCTGCAGAACGATTTCAAGTTCTCACCCACTGACTTCCTGGCCAAGATGGAAGCAGCTAATGTTCAGCCCAACAGAGTAAGTAGTGCAGTGCAGAGTACATTAAGAAAAAACATGGCAAGAAGTCTGTTTGCTTAAACCCACCGACTATATATTCTGCTCATTATATTGTAATTACTTTATTGTAGCCAGTACTAAAGGTGCTTTTTTATCTATTTGATGTCTTTAACTTCACTGAACTTTTGAAACAAAGCAACGCTGCATTTTAGACTTTGTTTGAGTACACTATTTTTTATTTATTTATTTTTCTGTTATGCACAGGTTACCTACCAGAGACTCATCGCAGCCTATTGCCAAAATGGAGATATCGAGGGAGCCAGGTGAGCATACTTTCTGTTTAGCATATTTACCAGCTTGTAATGTTCATGCTCTGCTGTTAAGCTCCAACATCTTACATTTTCACAACTGGCTTGTAAAACAACATTATACTCAAAAGCTGACTTCCAGTCGAGCAATACACTTGCACAAGTGTTCAAATGAATTGCTTGCTTTGATTTTTCCACCACTGATGATTTTAGCTCCAAAACTTATTGCCAGTTTTTTAATTAGACACATATTATGCTTTTATTATTTGCATGCGTTAAAATTCTTTTCTGTTTTGCCAGCACCATCTTGGGTTTCATGAAGAGCAGAGATCTACCCATCACTGAAGCTGTTTTCAACTCCCTGTTAACAGGCCATGCTCGTGCAGGGTGAGAGCTGCTACTTTTTTACGTCTATTTAAGTGACTGTGTTTGATTACACATTATTTAATGTTTCAAATACTGTCGTATTAATTTAAGTAATTTAATTTTAAACATGCTGTCATGTCTCACCATGCAGCGACATCACCAGTTCTCAGAACATCCTGACTGTGATGCGAGGAGCGGGAATTGAACCGGGTCCTGACACTTACGTATCACTGCTTAACGTCTACGCTGAGAAGGGAGACATGGATAGTCTGAAAAAGGTGTGTGTGTGTGTGTGTTCATTCAGGTGGATATGGAGGCCCGAAGGGTCAGTTCTTGGTCCACTGCTATTCAATCTATACACGCTCCCTCTTGGGACCATCATACAGAATCATAATGTATCCTATCATGAGAAGCTTGCATCCATGTTATCATCATTTTATCTAAGGCACAGTGAGCATGTGGGTGTTATTATTGATGCCAGTCTTCCAGCATCACATCACCATTAGTATATCTCTTACTTACATATGAGGATTTAGTTTATGTTAAGGATCTAATTTATGCAATTTTTTCATTGTAATCTCTCTTTCTTGTTCATCCTTATCCATCTCTTCCTTTATCTCTTTCTATCCATTTCCCTTCCACCCACTCATCCTTTACTTCCCTTTCATTCCATACCACCCTTTGTCCCTTTCCTCATCCTTCCTTCCACCCTGCTCCATCTCTGTGCCTCATTCACTTCCTCCTTCTCCTTCGCTCCATCTCCTCCTCTCTGTGTCAGACTCTGGAGGCAGCAGAGAGTGCAGACTGCAGTCTGATGGACAAGGACATCATGCAGGTTATCTTCACTCTGGCTAAGGCCGGACACCAGCAGCAAGTCCCAGAGATAGTGGAGCGCTTGAGGCATGAGAGGGGTTATATTCCAGGTATACATGTGCGCACATACCTCATAATCTCCTTTCACACATGTCCAGGAACATTTCCTGCAATGGGTCAAATCTATACGGCCAATTTCCCTTCTTTAAGACCTAGTAATATTTCAGGGAAAATGCTGGTATGGCGGTTTCGCTTTCATGAGGAGTTAGCCAATCACAATACGTATTTGAATCTGCAACTTGTATACAGTTGCCTTGTTAATGTAATTTGATAACTAACAAGCAATGCAAGTTTTTTTTATCTGCAAACAAACTCCTTTTTTTCAAGAATGCCTCAAAACTGGACATTCAGAAATAAGGAAAGCTCTTCTCAGGCTGCACAGAGCAGTTGGCATCCATAAGTGTTGCATGAACACCATCTGCTGGACTGTCCCTTGCCCCATCTATTCTGGTATTGCCATGGCATGTGCGAAAAGGCACAAGCTGGAAATATGTTGAATGTAGCTTCATGAGTGAATAGTGACACTCACAAGTGGCATCTGAACGGTAATGCCAGTAGTTTACCAGGGACTATGTGTGAAAGAGGCTATAGTGTGCCACAGTGCGTGTCCGTGTGTGTTTTTTTTAAAGATAACTTTCTGCAAATTAAGTGACTCTTACTGAGCAGGAGCTAACAAATAAAACATAGTTAAAGTTTTGGTGGTTTAATATAAATCTTAATTTTGCGTATGGATGAAATGTGGGCTGCAACTAACAATATTTTTTTTATTTTAGAGTCATCTGTCCATTATTTTCTCAATTAATTGATTATGTATCTTTAAAATGTGAGAAAATGGTAAACAATTTAATTGATTGTTTCAGCCAAAGCCCAATATACAAACTCAAATTTCTTGTTTTATCACGTCCAACAGTCCACAACCCAAAGACATTAAGTTTACTTTCAGAGAGGACAAAAGACACGAAAAAATCACCAGAGAATGACTCAAAACAATTAACCCATTATTAAAATAGTTTGTTGATTAATTTTATATGGATCACTTAATCTGTCAGGTTATGATTGTTAAAATGAGCTTTTCATAAAAGAGAGAAAGGCTTAAGAAGTATATAGTTTATTCGTTAAACTGCCAACTACTCAGCTGCATGTTTAATGATGTTATTGACAGTGTTACTGTATGAGGCTGAGCATAATGAATATTTATTATTCTTGTAGATGCCATGAACCTGTGTCTGAGCCTCATCACCCAGGGCCTGGAGGATACAGCTTTCCACATTCTGAAGACTTTTCCAGTGCAGAATGACGGCAACTCTGACTCCCCCGACCTGGGCAGTTTCTTCCTCAGACACTGTGTCAACATGGGCACGGTACACAAAAAAAATACATTTTCCCATTATTCCCCTAGCCTAATCTTATTACACAGACACAGGTTCACACACTGCCTGCATCTCAAAGTTAATTGATCACACATCAGTCAACTTTCAATATGAAAACACTCTGTGGACTGTGGACAAACACAATTTGTCCACAGTTGGTTGTTAGCATTTATTTTAACAGGTGTGTAGTGTTTGCTGAGGGTTGATTTCAGTGTATAATTGTGATTTCTGATTTCTGTGTGTGTGTGTGTGTGTGCACTACAGTCACTGGAGAAGATCAGCGGCTACTGCAAAGAGCTCCAGGAGGCAAATCTGCACAGTGCGCCACTCAAGTTCACCCTGTGCTGTGCTCTGGAGGCCAAGAAGACCGGTACAACCCACACTTCAATTTGCTTGCACTTACAGATACATCCACTTGCACAAACATGCAACATTAAGCCATTAACCCAACGTCAGATGTTTAACTTTATATCATACCAAATCACTGCAGTGATGGGGGAAAAGTAATTGATGTGAATTAATGACTTTTTTTTTTCTCCACAGGATTGTCTTTAGAGCTGATGAAGATGTTGAAGGAGCAGGACTTACCCATAAGGCCTCACTACTTCTGGCCCCTCCTCACTCAGCATGTGAAGGATAACAACACAGCTGGTACACACACACAAACACACACAAACACATGCACAAACACAAAATAGCTGGGGATTTTCAGACATTAGCAGCTTTAAATTTGCTTCCTTTCACAGAAGCTTCACCTGATTTGGATTAAATTCCCTCTTTGCCATATGTACTGTATTCTGTACACGCTCCCATCATTTTGCTAACAAAGTCTGTTTTCTCTATGATGTGGTTTTAAGAGAAATAAGAGCAAAACATTGAAGAAAAACTACTACTTTTACTATTCTGCTTTTGAATGAATTACTTTATATAGAATTGTATCTTCTGTACATATTAATCCCTCAAAGTCAAACCAGTAGATGTTGAAATTGAACATAGTGAGTTTTAGTGAGACGTTGTAGTTGGATCCACTTGAGCTTCTACGCAAGGGAAGGAAACTTGCTGGCTGTTTGTACATCCCATCAGAAATGCAGCGGGAGGGTTTTTTGGTGAGCATGATATTAGCAGTTTTATGAGCATGTGTGTTATTTTTGTGGTGTAGGGGGGATTATGACTTCCTCTGTCCTCTGTACCAGAAAGAGCTTTTAAAGGAGTGTTTCCCTCAAATATTAATGCCAGGCAGAGTGGTCCAACTGGGACGGATTTCACTGGGCTGGGGCAGTCAAGGGCAAAGAGGTCTGATCCCTGCATGAGAGAGTTACAACGAGAAGAGTTGAAACGGACACATACATACAAACTTGCTCACAAATACACACATACACACACATGGATCTCTCTGGAGAGCTCTATGAATAGATTGCAAAGTTTAGAAGAGGTCCCAACTACCCATGTCAGCCACTCTCGACAGATGAGCTCTACACCAAAAAGACACTGACTTTGAGAATGTGCACTCAGACATGAATGTCAAATTTTCTGATCTCCAAAAGCTTCTCACAGCCTCCTGGTTGCATGTCAACTCTCTTCTTTTTCTTTTACTATGAAAACTTCAGGCTAGAAACTGGTGTTAAACGGCTGAGTGATCTTTTTTTTCTCAAGAATATTATTTGATTATTTACTCAGATTGATTTGTTTTTTGGCATCCTGTCTGTTGAATAAAATGACAAAAGCTTGACCTGATATCAAAGCACAAACTAACAGCTGACTCAGAAGCCGCTGAGAGTCCAAAATGGTGCACAGTATTTATGGATGGGCGATCATGTGACCGTTTCCCTTGTGGCAGGGGGAACCTAAACTTTCTTGCTCGGGTCACTGGGGGGCTCAGCAGCCTGAAGCATCTCCCTTTCATATGCAAAAATGCATACATGGATGCACATACAGGCCTGAGGCAGAAGGATCAGGGGTCATTTTTTTCTCCATTGACTTCCTTCAAATTCTTTATAGACTTAAAGCTGATTCTCAGTCTAAATCTTCTTCAGTCCTTCAGTCTTGCACTCCTTTCTGTGTTAAACCCTGATTCCTTACATGGGGCTGGCCTTTTTTTTAAGAAACCTTTTAATTTGCGCCACACTTGATGACCCTCAATATCTCTCTGTCTGTCTGTAAATACGAGGCATGGGAACCTGATTTGGCATATATATGGGCGTTTGGTATTTGTTACGATTTTATGTGGTATATTTTTTCATTTTAATTCAGTTTAATGGCTCAGCAGGTGTAGTTTTGGAGAATAATTATGTTCCCAGTTGCTGTCTCTGCTGAAGGAAATACTTATTCTCCTTTCCCTTGTTTTTGTCAACGATGAGCTTGGAGGACGAGGGGGGCATCGTCTCAGTGACAGATAGCCGGTTTTTGGAGACTTGTCAGAATTCACAACTCATTAGCGAATGTACCCTGTCAAATGCCTTTTTTTTTCCTCCCCAAATGCGGCTTTTAAGTGCTTTATTTATGCTGAGCTCTGGCTCTCTGTTTGGGTTTTTTTAGAATGATTAATAAATGATGTATTTTTCCCCTGTCAGCTAATTGACAGCATTTGAGCTGGCAGCAAGGAGAAACTGGTCAGACCATTGTGGCGACGCCGCAGATTCTCATTTTGAATGGTGAGATGTCTCAGCGCCTGGCTTGGCAGCATGAAGAGGAAGACGACTAGACATGATTTTAAACATGCAGAGCCACACACACACAGGCGCACATATTCTCAAAGTCACGCAAACGCATCGGACGACATCCGTTTCGTTATCACCGTGCGGAAAGAAGGAAGAACAGAAGGAAGGAAAGTGGAGAAACTTCTCTTTCGCTCACACTTGCTCGTTTCCGCTGGTGTTAGCCTTAACCCTCATGAATGATTCAGCCTCTCTTCTTTTTTTTTTCTCCCCCCCCTTCCTCTGTCTCTCTCCCTCCTGCTCTCTCACACACTCATTGGCTGCAGGAGGTGTGTGTGTGCGTCTGCATTTGTGAAGGGTGGGGGCCTTTTGGGGGGCAGTGCAGGTGATGTGACTGATGCAGAGTGACTTGATTTCATGTAAATGCAAGCGCTCTGAGGGAATTCACTTTGGATTACGCGCCCCACTGTGCACCGCCCATGAAATATTAAGGGCCGTGTCACTTTTTGTCCACAGGTGTCACTAGCGGGCAGAGAGGCCAGAGCCGTGGAATTGGAGGGGAGCAACTAGGGAGGGGGGGGAAAAAAATCCCTCTGCATTTTGATGAGGTGTGGATTTGGCGGGTTTAGCGGAAGCATATGCCAAGCCGTACTTCCCACCTGCCGCCAGCTAGTCACCGCTTGTCAGACCTCGCGATGCAGCGCACTCTTATTACTTCTGACATGGCGGAGCAAGAGACAGAGAGGGAGGGGAGGCTTTAGAGGAAGGGAATGTTAGTGGTCTTGTGTGTTTTGGGTGATGAGAGTTGTAAAGGCTCCCTTGTCCGGTCTGCTTTCTTTCCTGGCTGCTCTCCCACACCTGACTCTATTTATGTGACCTCATCTTCAACCCTTTCACTGTTTCCTTATCTGTCAAATAGAGTGGGCTGCAATAAAGAAGCACCACCACAGCAATCTGTAAAGCGGCCCTCTATGAACTCTATTCTAACATCAGCTGAGTTGATTGGTGGGACGAGAGCCGAGCATCACCTCGGTTTAAAAAGAGGGGGGGGAAAATGAAGCGAGTGAGGGTGAATTGCAGCTTTTCTTGCCTCATTCAGTTGAAATGTGCTTGTACTCCCTTTGTTTTCAAACAGAACACCAGTCTTTGCCTTGCAGCAAACAAAGTCTACCTTTACAGAGTCATAGACACAGATAGATGGAGAGACAGATGGTGTTGCAGGAGAAAGAAAAGGAGAAGTGACAGGTACTCGTGTCGGGAGGACGGGAGGAGATGACAGCGACCGGTTCACTCCACTCCTCTTTTCCTCTCTTTCCTCCGTCCTCACTTCTCGTCTGTGACAGTTAACCTGCAGACATGAATCTGATGATGATATCTTGTGACCACTGCCATGCTTAACTCACTACTTGGATACTTCTTGCCTGGATTTATGTCAGTCTTTATGCTGACCAACCTGGAGAGGCTTCTACTCTTCTCAGTTCTCCTCTGAATGCCAAATGTTTATTTAAGTTGTTCTGACAGGGGAGAAAGCAGAGAGGGTTCATTATTGAGCGAAAAGATAAAACAGAGAGGGGAAATGGTACAAATACTGATATTGAGCAGTAAAAAAATTCCAATATTTGGGATATCAGCCAATAATAATTTATATACAGAATATATACATAAACGCACATTTTTTGCAGTGTTCTCTCAAATGTGGTTATAATATACATGTGACAAAGATCTGCAATGGAGGCGTCATATTTTACAGTTTAACAATAACTTTTATTGTATAAAATGACATCAGGGAACTGAAACTGTAAACTTCACTGGGAATTTAATAATTATAAATAACTATAAATTAAAAAAGAGCACAAAACATGTATACAGTAAACTTGAATGAAGAAAAAGGATCAAATATACATGCAATCCTGCCTATACAACTTAAAAAACAATTGGCGTATATTGGACAATACGTCTATATCAAGTATATCTGTGATAGGCCATTGTTGGCTAATGTAATTTTCTCCAAAAATCTCACCTTCTCCTAATTGATATAATTAATTTAATCAACACCATACATATACAGCAGGAAATTGGTGTAACTTACCCTTTCAATGATGGACATTGAAGACAAACATTCATAAATCGGCCTAGAAAACGTGTAATTTTATATCTTGCATCATAATCATCATTTATAGATTTATTCTTCAGGGTTCAGAATGTCCCATCAGTATATTGACATCTTCTGTTTTTGCGTATACAGACATTTGTGTGTTGAAAACCTGTGGACCTATGGGCTAATAGCCTAAGTTACAGTGAAAATATAATATGTGGCCTGCTTAGCTAAGGCATTTAGTGATTTGCTGTAAGCCGTAAACAAAGGGAATGAAAACCAAGCAAAAAAACATCATGGTGTTCAAAGGGTTAAAAGCTCTTGGTCACAGACTTGACTTGCAGAAAAACACGCAAGAAATGCTTGTTAGGCAACCAAAAAGTGCTGATGATCATGAAAGCTCATGTGTGGAAGCCAGAAAGAGCGCGCAAGAGAGGAGGTCCGGCATATGCATTTATACCCTCAGCTCTCCATTCACTTGTTTTCTGTCTGTCTGGCTCACCGTGAAATTGATTATGGATTATTCAGGAGGAAAGCAGGTGCTCCCCCCTCTTCTTTCATAAAAAAAGGCTAGATGAACGCGATTAGGGGGTAAGAATGGACCGGCAGACATCAGAACGGATGGATCCTCCATTGAGAAGAAAGAGGAAGATCGCCTATTTACTTTTTCTTGAAAGCAGGGTAAATGGATAGTGAGAGGGGCAGATGAATGAGTGATATGGACTGAGGGGAAGGCTGGATGGATGGAGTGGTTCAGGTAGCCCTACCTGGGATAATGCAGCCCCAGCCGCAGGTTTTAATGGCGTATAAAAGCCTGGTACTCATCTTTTATTCAGCTAAAGAGAGAGACTGCCAGGTGAACACATACGTCCCAAGAGGATGCAGAAACACAGAGCTGTGTGTGTGTGTTTGTGTCTGTTTTTTTTGCGTTTTTATAAAGCCTGAGTGGAGAGAAAAATACACACATGCATCTTGAGGTGTGTCAACTCAAGGAAGCACTTTAGGGTAGTTGGCTGAAGTCCGTATGGGAACAAGGTGTATTGGTACACTGGATGCAGTCATATATAGCATATAGATGCATTGATATTTCTGTCATAAAACCACATAGCAACACACTCAGAAAATGAACACACACACACACATCCCCGAACATGTGCATGCGCTCATTTAGGCCTGTGTCCTTTGAGGGCACGCTCCCAGGCATATGCAAAGTACTGCAGTGCCTCCTCCATATGTGCACACACTCACAAACACACAGACACTCGTGGGCATATTGAGAGTGTGTGAGTGGCTGTTCCATATGCATGTGGCTGTTTTGGCCTCCTTCCCTGGGGCAGGACCTTGTGGCACTGCTGGAGAGCAAGGTGATGGTGGAGTCCACTTGAGGCTGAGAGCGTGTTTATGTACACGTTTCCACCAGTCCAAGGTAGAAACGGGTGTCACCCATTAGCATTTGATATAGTGTGTGTGTGTGTGTGTGTGTGTGTGTGTGTGTGTGTGTGTGTGTGTGTGTGTGTGTGTGTGTGTGTGTGTGTGTGTGTGTGTGTGTGTGTGTGTGTGTGTGTGTGTGTGTGTGTGTGTGTGTGTGTATACCCAGCAATTTTAACTGGAGGGGTGAGAGAAAGTATGTGCCAGCTCATTTCTTAGACCCATATTTTCACAGTGCTTACACAGCTCTAGGCCTGTACATGAGAGGAAAGTGTGTGTGTGTGTGTGTGTGTGTGTAAGTAAAAGTGCATCGTGATTTATATTAAGCAAAAAAACTAAAAGAGCATGTTTTCCAAACTTTTGCAAAAAACAACAAACAAACTGCACATAAATTAAAACATTTCATACTGATGTGTCTTAACTTTTGTTTAGACTAATTACCCAAATTTCTGTGACTATACAAACACACATTTATCAGACTTTATCTTAAGGACATACAGACTACATGTAATATGGTGCTATATCAATTAGTTTATTGTTTGATTAGTCAACTGATGAGAAACAAATCAACTCTTTTTCTGATCGAATAGTTTCTTGTTATAAAGAAAATACTAATCACCCATTTCCTCAAGTGGGAGAAATGTCAATTTTGTTATGAATAATAGGACTGAAAATGGCCAAATGAATCAATAACAGAAGTGATTGTTAGTTGCAGATCCAAACATATTTTAAAAAATGTGGCTGTTGATGCAAATGACATAATCACAAATATAATTTTATATCTTTCGCTAACACAAACACAAGTTGATATTAATTACTATTTTTTTGTGTGTGTTGTAGATGTGGTGGATGTTGTGAAGGGCATGCAGGAGCTCGGGGTGATCCCTGATGTCGAGACCTTAACCAACTATATCCTCCCCGTCTTCCCCAGCATGGAGGCGGCTCGGAAGGCCCTCCAGGTAACGCCACGTCTGTGTGTGTGTGGATGTAGCCAGTGTGCGTTAAAAAGGTTTTTGCTGACATGAAGGTGATTTTTCTCTTCTCAGGATGCAGGTGTCTCTCTGGAGTCGGAGGGCTTCTTGTCTTCAGAGATTCGCTCGGTGGCTGCTACCAACTTGGCAGAACTCTACACCCGACGTAAGCCTGCATATCCTTACACACACACACACACACACACACACACACACACACACACACACACACACACACACACACACACACACACACACACACACACACACACACACACACACATATTTCAAAGAAACTCCACTGCATCTTAAGCACCCGTCATCATAAAAATTGCTGCTTCGCCTGCGGGCTAATTGGCCCAGCGTTAACACATACACACACGCGCGCACACACATACACACACACTCATGCCTACTTACTCCTCTGTGCTCATCAGGCCTTTTAAGAAATTAGTCTGTGTGAATATGTAAAGAGCAAGAACGAGAGGCACCTCAACTGGCAGAGGGACCAGATAGAGGAGGCTGTTAAATAATGGATGACTCTTCCTGTTTCTGTCTTTCATCTTCTTTTAGTCTCAAACATCTACCACTCGTTTTCACATATATCACTCTGCGTCCTTTTTTTTATGTATTTCAGAGTGTTCCCAATGGATTTTTTCCCCTCCCACGAAGAAAGTTTTTTTTTTTTTTTTTTTTTTTTAACATTTCATGTATTTCTCCTCACTCTCCAATATTGCCATAAACACACCACACACCCCTACAAGAAGGGAAAAACACCAAAATGTACATCTTTTTAAATATTATTGTTAATTGTATACTTATTATTAACACACATGTAACAATTTAAAGGTGTGATATTGGGAACTGGGGGGATTTTAGATGGGAATTCTTTAGTATTTTGACAGTTTATAGATTAAATGATTGAGTATTGAAAAAAAATAGGAAGTGGCAGCCCTGGAAATCTTACAGTAATTACCTATATTTTGGCTTGCTAGTTAAAAGAATAGGCATTTTGACTGGCTGGTTACCAGTTTGAATCCAGGCCGAGAAAGTGAGTATGTGGGAGGTGAAAAACTACCATTGCAGTAGTGTGTGTGTGTGCAAGACATTTTACTCAGTGTGTTTTAACATTAGGAGCATGAAGTTATATTGGAAATCTCCCAGAACTGGATGTAGTAACTTAACAGCTCAACACCAACATTATATTCCATGTATAACCACAGCGATTGATATACGTGAAGTTTTTGCTCTGTTGTTTGCCTTTCATTCCTTCACACCACTTTTCATGTCCTTTCTCTTTTCTCCAGTGTCTGATTCATCCTTCCCCCCGCTGGACCTCATTGTTTTCCGTGGCAGCCTCATCCTGGGCTTCAGAAGGTAAGTCAATTAGCCTGTTGTGTGTTTGTCTCCATATGTGTTCGCTCCATCATTTGAAATTCCATATTTCTCCATATTTTGCCTCCTGACTCCTGACTAGCGTTTTAGGGAGGCCTGTAGCACTATGGAGGTCACTGCGGCATATGCTATGAATATGACATGTGCAGCCTATCACACCATCTACAGCGTCTGTGTGTGTGTGTGTGTGTGGGCAGCTGCAGGGAAAAACGCTCTATCACACACACACACACACACACACACACACAGAGAGAGAGACACACACACACGGCTGCCTCATGCATATGGAGGCCATCATCCCTCAGCTCTCGCCCCAAAGCACCGTGGGAGATATGTAAATTAAGATGCCAACAACTGCCCCTCATACCCAGTACCCCCCTGTACAGATCTCACACTCTCTCTCTCACATACACACACACACACACACACACACACACAGAGTTAGCCTTAGGACCAGGGTCTGACCTGCGGGCTTTTGTTGAATGGGTATTTATGAATATTTACAGTTGAACACTACACATCCACACAAAAACACTCCGGCCCCTGAGTGAAGCTGGAGGTGAGTCAAAGAGAAAAGTGCTGACTTGTCTGCAGGGACCAAAGTTATTTCTCCCACTAAAAAACTAAAATATGTTCAGTTGAGCCTAACTTGGCTCAACTCTCCATCTCTCCACTCTCCATTCAACCACGGAATGTTGATAGTTTATCAATCATAATGAATAAAATAAAGATGATGCTTCTTTGAAGAAATGCAGCATGTCAATTTAATAATTACCACTTTTTAAGTGTCTTAAAGTCAGTAGTCAAGTCAAGTTGAAAAATAATGTAAGAAGAGAAAAAATCTATATTATTTAGTTTTTCTTTTCAAGTTGAGAGATGTGTTTAGCAAACAGTTTAATTTTCAAGAATAAAAAAGACAGTGACAGAAGATAATAAGAAACTTAATACGAAAACAGTAACAAATGTTGATTTTTTTTCAGATTTTTGTGCATGCCTGTGCATGTTTCTGTTTACATATTTTAGACATTAAGTGTATCTACTCATTTCTTTATTAGTCTTTTTCTTTGCCTCAATCCACTCTTCCACTCCTACAGTTGCTTTCCTCTCATTGCATTAACACACAAGCGCACACACCTACACGATTTTCTGACTGTTAGGTTGCCTGACAGGGTCATAATTGGGCTTGTCACTTGGGGAGTGTGTGTATGTGTGTGTGCTTGAGCGCTGTGTCACTGCAATGCGGGACCTGCCCCTGTCAAAGACAAGGTCAGGGGATAATTTAATCATTAAAGACCTCTTCTCTCTTCTCCTCTCCTCTCTCACCCCCCTCTCCTATCCTCTTCTCTACCAACTAGCTGACAACGCCAGAAATGTCACACGTTGTCATCATTTAGTTTGTGTGTGTGTGTGTGTGTGTGTGTGTGTGTGTGTGTGTGTGTGTGTGTGTGTGTGTGTGTGTGTGTGTGTGTGTGTGTGTGTGTGTGTGTGTGTGTGTGTGTGTGTGTGTGTGTGTGTGTGTGTGTGTGTGTGTGTGTGTGTGTGTGTGTGCTCTGTGGTTTTACAGGCTTTTGTAGTGCTGTCTCGTCGCTCTTGTACTGTGGGATTGAGAGTGTCAAACTCTGTCTCTCTGTCTTGCCTTATTGTATTGTACAACACTATCAATTCAGTAGCTATGGTAACATGACAGTGTCAGTGTTATGGTTGCTTGTGTTCAGACATGGCGTACTTAAAGCTTGCTGTCAGAAAAATTAGCAAACTTAATTAATCTAATTTCTTATTCATGTCAAATATTTTCATATGAGAAAACTTGTAATATACCAAATTATGAAAAAATATGAAAATAGATATGGATAAAAAATATCTTTATATTCTTAGAAATTGAACCACAATATCCACATCATTATACTTTTTTCTGCAGCAACTACACAGATTAATTTTCACTCATCGGTTCACCAACATTACAAGAAGTTCGAAAATAAATAGAGGAAAGATCAGAGACATTTCGTGTTCATTCATGAGAAAAATGGCCGGGAAAAGAGGAGGAATGACAGTTAACAGAGTTTAGAGGGCTTGAGTTTTCTTGAAGAAGCAGTAGAGAAAGACACGCAAGAGAAGAATAAATCTTATTTTGGAACAGTATGTGCAGTGGCGATGCTTCTTTAAGAAATGTATTTTCAGAAATGTAGATGTTTTTTAATGTTTGGTGACCTAAAAGCAAAACGTACCCTCACTTATGAGAAAATTGCACATTAACCCTGACATGTTGGAGTCTTGTTGACCTGCTGGTGTTGGTGCATGTTGACTGGAAGCTCATGTCTTGTCCTCTACTGCCCCCTGCAGGTCTACTGATGTGGAGAGCATGGCTAAGGTAAGACCTAAAAACCCATGTACGAGTGTCTGTGGAGGATGGTGTGTCACTAGGGTCTCTACATGTGAAAATAATTTAGCAGCTGAAAATTATTTTAAAGTCATAAAAATAAAAACACAGCAAATTATCCCAAATGTAAAAAAAAAAAGAAGAAGTTTTTTGATACATTCATTAAAATTTAAACTCCTAAAATGATGCTTTTAGTGTAGGAGGTGTTGGATTCAGTTGTTTATATGATGCATTATTCCTTAGAGCATCACAGCTTTGATAAACCAATTTACTCACCATCTGCTACATCCAGAGTTACATTTAGTAACAATATACAATATGACAAATGCCATCTGCTGCCTTTTATCCAAATCTCTTTACGCCACAGCGAACATATAAATAAAGAATTGGAGGCAAGCTGGTTAGCAAACATAAAGATGCATAAAAAATTAATTTGCATACATGACAACAATCTAAAAATGCAAAAATGTAGAATTTCAAAGATTAAAAGGAGACAAAAGAAAGATATATGGGCTAATATAAAACAGAGCATTACATATAGAACAATTGAACCCCTAACCCTGTCTGCAGTGTTGGATCATCTGTGATTTGAGTGTGTGTGTATGTTTCATTATAAGTTCTTGTTTTGGTTACAGATTACTGAGCTCTTGTACAAAGATGAGCGCTTCTCCAGAGAAAACTCCAAGCCTGTTGGTAAGAACATATTTACACACACTCACTGAGAAGTTAGGACATTTATATCTGAGAGTGTTTCAGTGTGTTTGTGTATGTAGGTGAGAAATGGATAGAGATAGGAGGGTCTGGGCGCCTGTGTGTGTGTTTGTGGTCTATCACATATCAGTATTCAATCTGGCAGGTTGACAAAAGTGTAGTATGCACTTTGATGCGTGTGTGTCGGCGTGTGAGTGAAAGACCTGCTCTCTCCGTCATAGGAAATAGAGCCTGGCTGCTGACACAGCGCTGAGTAGTTCAAGTGCATGACTGTGTGTTTGTGTGCATGTGTCAGTGCTGGGCAGCGTCTCTGGTAAGGCTGTGTGTGTTTGTTTCTATGTGTGTGGAACGTTAATGTCGCTCCGTGTCAGCGTGTGTGTCACAGAGAGTCCCCAGCGCTGAAAGTGGTGTGTGTGCTGGTGGGAGCGATGGAGACTGTTATCCATGTCACATCCCGTTAGACGACATTTGTGAGTGTGTGTGTGTGTATGTGTGTGAGTTGAAGTGGGGGGGTGGGGGGCTGTCACTGCCAGCCGCCGCAAATTCACTCACACTCCAGCCCGAAAGCAGCCTCTGTCAGCAGAAACACCCAAACACACACTCTGCAGAGGTTACAGAAAATTGTATAAATGCACAAATGGATGCAGTGAGTGACACGATGGCAAAGGAAATTTATTCCCAAGACAACTGTTCACTCTGTGTGTGTGTGTGTGTGTGTGTGTGTGTGTGTGTGTGTGTGTGTGTGTGTGTGTGTGTGTGTGTGTGTGTGTGTGTGTGTGTGTGTGTGTGTGTGTGTGTGTGTGTGTGTGTGTGTGTGTGTGTGTGTGTGTGTGTGTGTGTGTGTGTGTGTGTGTGTGTGTGTGTGTGTTCTCATCCCCATCCAGACACAGCATCATTCTTCATGTACAATCTGATCGATAGTATGTCGGAAGGAGAGGTTCAGGCTCAGGAAGACAAACTGCGGAAATACTTCAATCAACTACAGGCTCAGGTACAAACACTCAGTCGAGGTTACTGAATACACACGCGCACACGCACACGCACACACACCATGCACTGATATACTATACATTCAGTTCATTCATAACCTTTCTGCTTTAAACCGGATTACACAGTCTGTGATCTGAGATGATTTGCTGCAGATTATTTGCGATATACACTCAGATATGACCTGTTTGCTCCACTTCTGAAGGACTGAGTTAAGACATCCAGACATGTTGCTCAAGATTAATTCATGTTTTAAATTTTTTGGTTAAAGGTCACGTCTTAACTGGCCGTTTGGAGTTCAATACAACAGGTTCTTGGCTCAAAGTAGAATATGTAAGAGTCACTGAAAATTCGAGCTTTTTTTATAGTTCACTGTAGATTTTAGTCGGGCTAATTCTGAGATTCATCTGCGGACATCATCCTCAAATAAAACAGTATCCCCCATATAATTTTAATCAACATGCTGTCGAAAAACTGCAAAAATGTTTGGAGATACAGATGCAGCCACCTAAAATTGACATGTGATATGTGACAGGGCCCATCCAGATCTGCAGCAGATCCCCATTGGGTCCTGGGCTGTAATAAAATCCCCCCTGATGACATAGTGAAAACCGCCCAACTCGTAATGCCCATAAGCTCCATGTATGGAAACCAGTTGCAATCCTTTATCTATCCACGAGGAGGAGCAGTGATAATTCCCAGTGCCTCTGGACATTTTCCTTGACCCAGTGAGCCTGAAATCAGCTGTTCTTATCATATCTGATGTGTATGAGGGAGGGTGCTTCCCACATAGAGCATACATTGATGATTAGTTAAAACATCCATCTCTGCCTAATGTAAAAAAAAAACAAACATATATGTGTGTGTATATATATAAATAGAAAGAGTTGCGCTCAAAGGACAGCCCAGCTTCACAACTCTCCACTTCAAAAGACTCAGTTAAAAAATCCACGGACATTTACACAATACAAACATCTTACCATGTGAATAAAGCACTATGCTTTAATATGAAAGATAGATAATAAGATAATCTCTGGAAATGTAGTCAAATGCATTTTTTAAATATATAATGAAGACCAATAATATAAAAAGGTTTTGTTTCTTCAGTCTTGGTTAAGACTTCTCTTAAAATTCTTAGGTTGTCCCACATTACCCGTCCTTTAATTGCACACGTTTGTTCTTTATCTATAATTTCCTCTAATATATTATTAAGTCTATTCATAATTATCTTAGCAAATATTTTATAGACAGTATTGGTAAGATGTCTATATTTATCTATATTAAATTAATCACCTTTTTTAAACAATAAGTAAAGATGTTGGTGATGTTGGAGAACTGTGTGTGCGCGTTCCTCTGCTGACTGAAGACATGCTAACTGAGGCTTTTGAGCTCTCTGTAGTTTTCATTCTGTCTCAATCTCTGTGCTGAAATGTAGAGAAAAGCCTGAAACACTGGAGACGGCTGCAGAAACCACTCCACTCACTATTAAAGTAACTTTACTGATCTTATAATACATCTGTGGTCTGTATGCGTCTTGTTATGTACAGCACCATATTTCTCCCCCTCCCTCCAACGCTCCATATTAAGTTCTGCTCTGTTTCATTAAAACACCAGTTTTGAGGAGCAGAAATATCTGCAACTATGCTCAATACATTTGGGTCTGAAGCAGTGGTGGCTGACAGGATGGACCCAAAGCTTTGGTAATTTACTCACAGCTGCTGTGAGTCACTTTAAACCTGAATATTGAGGAGAAGAAATCAGCTTTCTTTCAGCTTCTGTAGGAATCTGATGTCCAGTCAATTTCAAATGTCTCATATAGTAGGAGGGGGGCGTGATCCCATGTTTCCCGCTGTGAAAACAATGCAGGCAAGCGTGTAATTGCCATAAGGGTTCGGGGGGAGGTCACAATATAAGACATAAAAATCCCCCCCTCCAGAAAGCTGATTTGTTCTCCTCAATATTCAGAGTTAAACCGACTCCTAGATGTGTATCATTCACAGAAAACCTGCTGCATCTTGTGTGTTCATGTTGTTTTTTAGCAACAATGTACACAGCAGCTGTGAGTGCGGTACAAAAGCTTTGGGTCCGTCTTACATGCCGGCACTTCTTCAGACCCCAATGTGTCGAGCTGAGTCACATATGTCTGGTCCTTGAAACTGGTATTTTAAAATCTTCTTTAATGTATTCTACTTCTCTATAGTATTGCATCTACTATATTACATAAAGTGTAGAAATGTCTGTCAGAATATAGCTATTAATGTGATCAGGTGTCACTGAATGTAATCTGGGATTTTGCAGAAACATCAGTACTGATGTTCTGTTTGCTGTCCACAGCTGGCTGCATTAGATTCTTTTAAAAAAACTTTATTAAATACCTGCACCAGCAGAAACGATAAGTGCGTCTTTAAATTGAGAGAGTGGTGTGCAGGTGGCACAGAAGTGGTAGCTTCTGGATAGGATCTAAAGGTAATTAATGTTCCTGGCTACACATCCGTTAGGTCAGCTGCTACACACTGATTCCAGCTTTAAACAGTGGAATTGTTTGTAATAAAGCAGCTCTTCTCTGGATGATGGTGCTGTCAGGACATTTTTATTTTTAAGTAGCTGAAAGTCCAAGATAAGCCTCATTACACGCTAAAATACATTTCAGTGTTTTAATTGTGTTCTGGGACTGGAGCTGCAGAGGGAAACCTTTTATCTGCTCAGATAAACCTGGGCCTCTTTCCTACCCGTCCATTTAAAGGGTCAGTTCACCCCCTTTTCCCTCCCATACCTCTAGTTGTATCTGTCATTCACAAAGTTGAAGGTTTATTTGTCCAGGTGAAGAACTGTCACTGAGATTATTGCCTCCATCTCAAAACTGTGGCTCCTCAACTGACTTAATAGTTAATAATCGATCGATTTTCTATCCAAATGACTTTGAATAACCTAGTGCACCCCCACCCTCCCACCGCATACCCACTTGGTCACTGCTAATTTGGCTGGCCACATCTGTTTGACTGGCCACTTTGTTTTGCTTAATGGCCCTCTGATGCTAATGACAATCCTTTCTGAACCACATCCCTATAATAATGCAGGGAGATCCGATCTCAGTGCGTCCTCAGTGCATCTTTGGTGTGTTCACATGTTTGAGTTCAATATACAGATATAATATATAATGGCTGAAATGTAATTTTATTTGACTTAATGAACTCCTCTGTTAGATTTTTTGCAATTGTCTAATTATGTACATTCAAAATGCTAATACAGTGAGTGATGATGATATTCATGTTTTTAGTAATCCTTGACAGGACAGAAGAAACAGAATCAAACTTTTAGCTTCTGCAATAGTTTTGCAGCTCAGTATTCCCCTCTGAAACCCCACAACAGTAAAATATGAGCAGAATACTTTTACCTTAGTGCCTTGAGTTCTTCTCAATAAATGAAACGCCACCTCACGGTGACACCCTGTGATTGAATGAATGGGCGTGTTTACAGTGGAAACTAAATACACCCCAAGAGGAAGGGGGACTCGTAGTGACTGGAAACTGGATGGCAGCCAGCTGAGATTCGGATCGTATAATTCTTAGTGGCTAATTCTGTATCCAGACATCTGAAAGCATTTCATTGTGAAATGATATCGAAATACAAGCATGATCGTCGGAGCTTACATGTGTAACATACAACATCCTCAGAAATGGCAATTTCTTCCTAAGTTAAAAAGACCTCTTTAATTGGTAATTTATATTCCCCATAGTTGAAATTTCCAACAGTACCTACATGCAACTTTACTCTTTACATTTTACCTTTTAAGACATAAAATTCAACAGGTTCAACTCCTGTTGTGCTAAAAGTTGAACAGTGCTTGATTTTCTTCCTCTTGTTTCTTCTTTTGCAGAACATAATTATTTCAGGAAACATCTACAGAGGCGTCAGGAACCTGCTGGACTCCTACCACGTCCCAGAGCTCATCAAGGTACAGAACCTGGCAAATTCAGTCCTTACCTCAGCTCTTTTAATGCTAGATGTAACTCAAATTGTCCCAATGCATTATTACTGGTGATGTTTGATAAAAGACTGTTCAGAATATTAGGCGTCACTTGAGAAAAGCATAAGTGGTGTTGACAAACTCAACAACCAGAAGCACAATTTGGACACATGTATTTGTGCTATTTATGTTTTCTTCACTGTTGTGATAGTTGCCCTTATGATGTACAATATACGTTAAGTCAAATTTTAACTATGTCTGTGTTGTGTCTCAGGATGTGCTTGCCTTGGTGGACCCGAAAGACCCATTGTTGTCCAATGGTTCTGCAGCAGCTGTTCCTCGTGCCACTGTAAGTAGGACGGTATGAGTGTGAAATATGTTCACAAAACTGATGCTATTTATTAAATATATAAGATTTATTTCATTTAGGTTTTATAATTTTTCTGAAGGAATTAATAGACCACCACAATTTATTCCATAAATCTCTTTAATGTACATCATTTTGTAAGAATATTGCATTTTCATCTGTAGGTAATTTCTAATTTCTGTGGAGATGATTGTGCACACGGCCATTTATTTATTTTCAGTCCAAGCATAAGGTTGTTTATGTGTGTCTGTTTATGATCATGCACATGTGTTTGTCATCTCTTTGTATCCATCAGGGAACTAGCAATACGGCGGAAGAGCTTCAGAAGAGACTGGCCAAACTGAAAGCTGAAAACAAACCATTTGACATTATACTCAAACAAACTATCAATGCTTTCTGTGCTGAGGAGGTAGGATTCTGTCGGAGAACTTAAATCTAAAACCTTTTAATTTCCTTGAATTAAGTAGTCTGTGTGTTTAGTAAGGAGATTTGTCGTCTGATCAGAACCTGCAGAGCGCCCTTGAGCTGAAGCAGCAGCACGAGGATGAGATGACAGCCGGCGGCTACGCTGCCCTCATCAACCTGTGCTGTCGCCACGACAATGTGGAGGAGGCGCTCAGCCTGAAGAGGGAAATGTGAGCGGAACAGAATATACACACACGCACGCAGGAACACTCTACATGCACACAATGCAGCGCTGCAACCAGTATCAGGCCATTAAAGTTTAACTTGAGTGGTATTAGGGGAGACATTAATGCAGCGTCCAGCCACTCTGCTGAATAGCTAAAAGACAGAAACTCTACACTGTTCCCCTGTTGTTTCCTTGTCCTCACTCACCACCTGGTCCCAGCATCAGACTCAAGTCCAACAGGAGGAAGTCCAGTAGATGAGTTGCGTTACTGTCATTACTGTTTGTGGAATCAATTCATTTAAACTTTCTTGTTCTCTTTGTCTTTAGGAGTCGTAAGGACTCATCTGTGGCGCTGGATGCCCCTAAATACCTCGCACTGGTCAAGACCCTCTCAAAGAATGGCAGAGTGGAGGGTAAGTTTCTCTGCAGCTGAAACTAATTCTTATTGTCAGTATCGATTAGTCTGACAATCTTTTTTTTTTTATTCGTTTTTCTTTCTTCAGTTTCTGATAACCCAACTACAGTCATTGACACATGACTCAGAACGATTAATTAATGATCAAATTTGTTGTTTTTACTTTTCAATCAACACACTAATTGATTAACTGACTAATCCCATCAGTGCTAAGTTCCACGCTGCCATTTCTCTGACAGTAAGCCGGATCAAAGAAGATCAGGCTTAAACTTTAAAAAGGCCTACAGATGTGGTGTGTGTGGTGTGTGTGTGGTGTGTGTGTGTGTGTGTGTGTGTCACCAACTCTGTCACAATCTGTCTCTCTCCCTCCCTCAAACCACATTAGCCGGCCATTTGCAGAATGCTACGGTGGGTTTCCTTCAGCCCATCGGAGACCCAATTACCATCAGTTTTGCCGCTATGCTTTTTGCACACAATGACAGGCGAAATGTTTCCCTTGTCTATCCTCTCCTCCCCTCGCTCGCTCTCTCTCCATCTTTGTCTCTGTCTCTCAATCTGACCCTCTCTCCCCCACTCTGTCTCGAAGCGTGTCATTCTCTCACCCCCCACCACCCCCACACACACATCCACGTCAGTGAGAAATGAGAGAGGGGGAAAATTACAGGACTGTGTGTATTTTTCCAGAATTATTGAAATCCGCCTTGATGCTAATGGCAGATCATGTCCGCCGAAGTGCTTGAGAATTTCACACACACACACACACACACACACACACACACACACACACACACACACACACACACACACACACACACACACACACACACACATTTGTATGTGAATTCAAGCAAAAGGCATTTGGTGGGCACGACAGTTGGTGTGTCCGCCTGTGTGTGTGTGTGTGCGTGTGCGTGCGTTGGGGTGTGTATAGTCGGTGCTAACGTGTTTGCCATTAGCCAGAGTGTGCATATGAAGGGGACGCTTGTCATCCACATTAGCACACTTGGCTAACCTTGATGTTAGCCTGTCCCCACCCAGACGTAGGTTTGCCTGGCTCCCAGCACACACCAGGCCCAGCTGAAGATCATGTCTCCTGGCATCTTTTTTTATTTCTAACCCCCTCTAATGACTTTGTTGTTTTTGCCCTTGGTTCAAAGCCTCCCATCCCACCTTGCCAGGCAACTTTGTTTGACTTGATCCTTGTCACTTTTCTTCCAGCTTTGCTCTTTTACAGTTATTTCATAATTACTTACTCCCAGTTCAACAAATTAATTTATCTCTGCTGCTCACTATTCATTCCCATTATGGCCCTTTTTATCTTCACATCTGTCTAACCATCCAGCTCTTCATTTGTACTTTATCCCAAGAAATAAGAATATGGTACAGAAACTGTAACACTGTTATCCAAAAAACATCAAACTAATATACTGTATCTTTCATGTTAGTAAAACAAAGACACACGTGTAAATGTATACACACACATATTCACACAGTGATCTTATACGCACATAGAGGATACATAAATACCTGTCAAGCATGACAGCATGAAAAAACATTTGTATCAAGTTCAACTTAATTCTCCATGTAACGAAGTTTTAAAAAACAAAATACGACAGAGCAGTGGTTCAAAACAGTGACAACAGTTACAAGATTAAGTGTTTTTAAATCCCCTGTAAAATTTTAATCTGGACATAATGCCATGTGTGTTTTTTATCCTGTCATCCATCCCACATAAACATAAATCCCTTAATTTAAAAAACAACAACATAATTGCCACAAAGATAATCAACATGAAGATACATTTGTTGGAGTGTAACCAACAGTATTCCCCATTGTAATTGCAATGTACTCACAGATCCACAGGAGGCAGGGAAAATGTGTAGGGAATAATTATTTTAGTCAGATAAAGCCAGGTCTATTACTGACTTCAAACTGTAACAAACGTGCATACGCACACACACACGTTATTACCTACTATCTTCTATACACATTAAACACATTATACACTTTACATGTACACAATACAAATCGTGCAGAGCTATTTCAATACAAATTTATTTGCAGATTACTCTATATTCTAGCAGCATGTGTCTTTATGGTGTTATTGCACATGCACAACAACTAGCTCAATAATGTAAGAACGTACTGTATATAGCATGTGATTATAACAGTAGCAATTTTCCAAATATCAATATGTGCCTAGGTGGCTTGTTCAGTTTGTTTGAACTTGCTTTGGGTTTAAATATGTTCAAATTTCAGGATGTCTGCTGATACAAATACTACATTATATCCTTGTGATCATCTGTATTAGAATGAGTGCTTCCTGTAATCTATCAGTCATGTGACCCAGTGAGCAACAAAGATTTCAGGAGTGTGAACTTTCCCTTTACCTCCTCCTACCTTCGCTTGTGTTACACCCCTCCTCTATCAAGCAGCGTCTCTTTGACCTGCCCTTGCCCCTCTGCCTCCATCTGTCCATCCTCCCATTTTGGTAAACACAACTTGTTCTGGCTTTAGATGGTCTTGGACTCATCTTTGGTGGTGTGTGTGTGTGTTTTGGGAAAGAGACATCACTTGCAGTCGAGTCATGGAACATTAGATGAACCATTGGGCTGTGTGATGTTTGTTTACCTGGCCTGTCTGCCTCTCCATCTCTTGGTGTGTGTGTGTGTGGGGTCTGGCTCACTTTGCTGGCCATGATGCTCGGTTGAGCTGATGGATATGCATACTGGCTAAACGGACGGATGGAGGGAGAACAAGTGTGGGGAGGGGTGGGGTTTTGGGGGTTGGATGGTGAATGGAAGGATGTTAGCTAGTGAAGCTCCATTTGGGCAGATCAACTCCAAGCCATTGGTCTCAGTGATTAGCGGGTCTGTCAGCGAGTGATGGAGAGAGGTATGGATAGATGGGCGGAGGGGGGGAGAAACGAACAGAGACAGAGAGTAAGATAGTGAGAATAAGTTACATCTGAGCTGATAAACAGACAGTATGGGATTGACAGCATGTCAGGTCATTATAGGGCAATTGTTTGATAACACTATCGGTAATCAAATTGTTTATCCCTGCAACTTTGGTTCGGCTCTATTCATCATCAGTACAGGAACAGTGAAGCAGGAGCTACTGGTATTCTCAATATCCGCTGCTCTTATGATGCAGCCCTTTGTGTCCAGTGTGGAAATTTACATGAAAGTACAATGCATCATCACACTAGTGGCAGTGAACCCAGTAACTTCACCGCTCTTGTCAAGCCCTCATCCAACCAACTAACTGAATTTATTCCCCTGAAAAGCTTCATCCCCTCTCATTCTCCCCCCTTTAACCCCACCCTGTTTAGCAGTGTCTCCTGCACTGCCAGTCACCCCTACTCCACCCTTCCTTCCTCTATTTTCCCCTGTCCCATTAAATCTCTGACAGCCTTTGGTTCCCATCGCCATAACAACTGGCACAGAGAGGTGGAGAGATGGAGCGACAGACTGAAATTAGGATGCCAAAGCACTCACCAGTGGCCCTGTCCCTCAGCCCACAATGTGTGTGTGTGTGTGTGTTTGAGTCTGAATGTGTGTTCCCAGTAGAGAGTGACTCTCTTGTTTGAGGAGTTTGGTATATTAACAGCTACATGGGTGTTAGTTTCATTATACCCACATTTGTTTACTTAAACTTTCTTTGCTTTTCTGCTTTTTTTGTGTGCTGTAATTTTCACCAACATAAGGAGCGAGGATGTTTGCTGAGTGAATTTTAAGCGCCTTGCCAGTATTCCCCTGCAGTTGGAGGATTGGCTCAATGCTATACACATTATTCAAATATATTCTGTGTCTCTGCACATCTCCATCTCCTCCCTTCCTCTTGGTCATGCAGTATAGATTAGTATCTGTGGTGGAGAGCGGCTGTATCGCTGTCAGCCCATTAGCAGCTGTCTAAATAGACAGTAAACGCATCTTAATTACCTTACCCTGATACACATACACTCCCTGTTCACCATTTAGCCCCTAGTGTTGGCCAGATGGGCGCGTGGCCCGGTAGAAAGCCCTCCATTACCGGCTGGACTTGACCAAACTGATCCACCCCTCAGCCCGCTTACCAGGGTCTCACTGGGGCCACGACGGGCCCTTGTCGTCACATACCTATAATTTAGCCCCCCAAGTGCTTTCCACATGGCCACGGCAAAAAGCCGGCCTCCATTGTAGGGGTCCGGTAATTGTAGTCTCGTTTAGAAAACCGCAAGTAGCAATTAGCGCAGAGTTGGCATTATACGGGGTTGGATTTGCATCCCCGCTGGGTGCAAAATGCTGTTTTAATATGGGTTTGTTTTCCCCACATGGAATTAGCTAAAGGGGCCTTTTATCATATTCACACACCCTACTCTTCTCTCAGCCAAGCTCTGCCCACGTCTCGTTTTCTCTCTCCTCATCTCTCTGCATCATCTCTTTCTCCTCGTCTTTTGTTGCTTTTCATTTTTACCTTCTGTCTTTACCTCTAAATCTCATTTAATCCTTTGGTTGAGATGCTAAAACTCACATTCTGCACCTCACCAAAGCATCACACATGTTGAGAGTTGTTGGCATTTCATAACATTTCTTGACGTTAACAAATTCTCTCTTTTCTATCCTCACAGAAGCGTTGGACATCCTGAAGGAGATGAAGGAGAAGGACGTGGTGATGAGTGACACCAACATCACCATGCTCTTCCACACGCTCAACTCCATAGTGGCCAAGGGCGGAGCCCCTGCAATCAAACGCCTGCAGGACACCATCTTCACCCTCGGACTTGCCAAACCCACCGCCAATCTGTGCTCACCCCTGATTACTGCATACCTGGAGAGGTAAAACAACCTCTGTATTACAACATCACTGATATATACAAACCTACACACACACACCGGACACACTTTGGCCACGTCGGCACAGATTTCATGTTAAGGCATTTATTTCTTTTTTGGCACATTTCCTTTTCTATGGCTGAAGTTCTCCACTTACCAGGCAACAAGCTCACTTTGTTTGTGTCTTCATCTGCCAAATCCAGTTGCCAGGTGTGTGTATGTATGTGTGTCTCAATGAGTCACTCATCCCTCTCTATGATCATAGCTGGGGTTACGTTCCGGGTCAGCGATTCAGACAGAGAGAGGATTTGAAAATTGCTCATTTATGTGTGTGTGTGTATTTGTGTTCCTGTGTGTGTATGCGGTGTTAGAGCCAGGCTTTGTTTGTTTGAGGATTCACCAGCTGCAACCTCTCCCATGAGCCCCCGCCCCTGATCTCCTGAAACACCCATTGCTATACTCTAAGGTGTGAGAGTGTGTGTGTATATCAGGAGATGAGAGATGTCCATCGATGCTCCTTCTCATAATGCAAAAATGCAAATCAACGTTGCCAAACACATGCTGTGGGGTCACTGGTATTGCCCCACCCCTCAACTCTATTCAGTATGTGTGTGTTATTCATTGAGTGTGTGTGTGTGTGTGTGTGTGTGTTCTATTTGTCAGAGCAGCTTTTAAGTAGATCAACTCATTAGCATGTTAATTATGTACAGAGCACTAATTGCTGGATTTACCACAGCCATGCAGTGCGCCGTTAGGGGCCCTGCCATTACACACACACACACACACACACCCTGCACATGCTTTCATACACACTGTTTACCTCTCGTGCACATGCTGCTGTAGAGGTAGACCTTTGCACATGAAGCTTGTGTACACACACACACACACATACACACATGATCAGACGCTCACACAAACCGGTGCTCCCCTGCCGCTGTTTGTTTTGCTGTAAGTCTGGTCTCTGGCACAAACAGTTTCCAGGTTCACTCGTTAATCACTGCCTCTGCGAGATTAGCAGGCTAATTTACTCCTGGGTCATCAACAGCAGCCAAAACACAAACACACACACCAGCTTACCGCAGCCCTGCTCGCAAATCAAACGCCAGTTGTACTTCCTCCAAATGATACTGCATTGAACACACTCTAATGAACAGGCTAGCTCTGTTCTGTTATTGGTACATTTTTGTGTTTTCAGCTGGCTGGTTGTCAAGGCTTGGAAATAGTCGCTAAATCAAAGGTAGAACCAATGTGTGGGGGAAATTAGTTGAAAGAGTGGTGCACTTCACCCGATCATAGTATAAACTGTGGTTTAGAGTGATTCGCTTCAACAAGACAATAAACACCAGCCACATATTCAAGATCTTTTCGTTTTCTATCTTTACCAACTTTTATTTCAGTGGATCCCTCGCCGCAGAAGGGAGATAATGACTGAATGGCTCATCTCTACTCTAAAACATCGGTTTCAGCCACTGAATAGCCTTGAAAATGGATAGATGAATAACAACAGGTTAATAATGCTTTCTGTATGAAAGCCTCACAATTTTGCCCCTTCACATAATGAAACTAATCGTGTTCATGACACTGTAGCTATTCATCAGTGTCTCTCAGTGGATGCTTTTTTTCTCCATTGGTATCAACATAAAGACTAGAAAAAATGTATTGTTAAATACTCATGGTTTTGTCATGAATTTGTTAAGTAGTTTCATAAATGTATCACTTGTAAAGATGCATAAAAAGTGTGAAATAATAAGGAGTATAAAGCAGATTTAAGACGTAGTTCCAGTGGTAGTTCAGCACAGCCTCGGGGCAGGTTTGAGTACCACGACACTTGACTCTTGCGCTCCAATTGAATCTATCCCCTGAGTCTCTTCTCCTCTTTTTATCTTTTATTTTCTTCCCGTCGCCTCCACCTCTTCATTCCGTCAGTCAGCGGACAAACAGACAGTCGGGAGGAGGAGGGACGGAGCGCGGTGATAAAAGAGGACAAAGCAGGCATCACTCCCGCCTGCACCCGTCTCATCGCTGCGTCAGTGCTAATGACTTAATGAACACTTCTCTGGCAGATTAGCCCTTGACAGCCCATCATATGCGCCGCCCCGTTAGCCTTCATGCCCATCCACTCAGTATTGTGTGTGCTAACCTGCTAGTGCAATATCTGGCAGCTATAGATTGCCACATCCTTATGAAAGTGATTAGCGACAGAAAATGCTAATGAGTCCAACTAAATGAGGAGCTGGCAGGACATGTAGGATAAGACAGAAAGCGGCAGTGATAGAATATGAAGAGGAGTTGAAAGGGCGTTAGATAGCTGACAGGATATGAGTGGCTCATAGAAAAAATACACTCATTCACTTTTGACTCTTCTGCTGTCTTGTATTGTGTGTACACAGTGCTTAAGTAAGGGCTTAAAGAGAGGGGAGCTAAAAGAGGTTACAATTTTAAATCTTTAGTAGATAAATGGAAGCAGCCAGAGATGAATGATAAAATAAAATTGATGGGAAGATGATCAGAAGAGAGATAAACAACGGAGAGAAAGATGTTGAAAGATGCAAGATTAAGTCCAGCTCAACACATCTTCATTGACTAACAACGTGTGGTTTCAATGCTACACTAAAAAGTATTATTTATATAAAGAATAACTATGTAATGTGAAAGGTGTCACTCATAGAGACGACAAATCCTCAAATAAACACCATGTAAACTTCACCCACTTCTTTTTTCAGCTAAAAAAGCACTGATAAACCCACAGCACATTACCTGCCCTGCACAAAGTGGAAAAGAAACAAATTTCACAACTAGCCGGTGAAAGCAGTGGAGCATTTAGCAGTTAAAGAGCCAGCTATTTCCCTCTGGAGTTAGTCTGGACCAGCCCGGAGCCACAGGGAGAGTGAATATTGAGCTTTCATTCACTTGGAGGCCAGAGAGACTGCTTTTAATGAATGCTATAATGTTACTACATGTCTGCTGAATGTGTAAATACTGGAGGCAACTGTTGGCTAACATGTTAACCATATCAACTTTATAAGGAGATAATATGTGAACTTTTGTGTTTTCAGCTTATTTGACTAACTCTGAGTGTCCAAGATAATGAATTAATGCAGCTTTAAGACCATTAACTCACACATACACACACACACTAAGGTTTTGGGTGCGTACATCATGTAAGCACTCACCTGTGTGGCTATTGGCGTGAACATTAGTAAATGTCATTCTTCGGCACATGTAACAGCGGGCTAGTGGTGTCATGATCACAGTCTCATTTGCGTTTCGAGACACAGACACCTTGTCCTCCCCCAGGCGAGGACAGTGGCTTGATAACAGGCCTGCCGATCTTCTGCGAACAAAAGAGGGGGACAGAGATGGAGAAAAAGAGGGGGAGTGAGATGAGGCAAAATGAGCTTCCTTGTCTAATCCTTCAGGTTTCCACCGAGCAAAGCGCTCGTTATTTTTTCAGGGCTTAATTGGCTGGAAAGTGGCTGTCATGCAAAGTTGGGGACATTAACAGGGCTGTGCGCTGCAGTAAATGGCAACGCAAAGTGACAGTTAAATTGTACCTAGGGGAAATTATCCATCTTTCGACATCCTTAGCTCTTTTTTGGGGTGGATCGGCGGGCGGAAGGAGGGGGAGAAGAGGGGAGATGAGGGGGAGGCAGAAGGGGTGTAATTGCAACACCAGGCCTTTTTTTTATTGCCAAGAGTGATGGGTTTTTTTTTTATGTCTTGTTAGGAAAGAGAGATTAAAAGTAAGTCAGGGGATGGATGAATGAATGAGGTGGACAGATGGAGGAAATGAAACATATGTGCAGAAAGAGTTTTAAAACCAGCAACATGTAGAAAAGCTACATTCACTACGCCATAACAGTTAAGGTAATTGTGTGTATAAGGCACATTACGGTAATTACAAACAGCTTTCTGCACTTTTTTTCTCGTTCCCGTCTCATTTTTTGGCATAAATCGTGTGCCCCCCCCCCCCCCCCCCCCCCCGTCCCCGTCCCCGTCCCCCCTATCTTCGCATCATTCTCCACACTCTTTCTCTCATTTTCAAAAATCTCTTAGTCTCTCTTCTGTGTTGTTCAATCAGACTGTTGTGCAGTTGAACAGCCTCTTGACTGGCACTGCTGAATAATGTTGTCCCTCTTCATTTCAATTAACGGACCTCTTTACCTCCCAACCCTAATCACTCCATTCCTCCTCCCTCCATCGCTCCCTTCCGCTCCTGCAGCACAGAAGCCAAACTCAAGGTCATACTATTTCCTGTTTTTTCCGGCTTGTTGGTCTTTTTGACCATATTTCTTTTATCCAGTTGTCTAATTGATTAGAGGAGAAAACACTTCAAAGATTATACCTGTTCGCTCTCAATCTCTATCTCTCTCACGCTCTGTCTATCCGTCTCTTTCTCGCTCACATACTCTGCCCCCTGCCACCCTCATTGGTGCCCTATCTGCTTTGACCTCTGTGTGATTGACATGGTAATTACCCAATCAAAGATTGATGGCAGCGCTGTCACAATAGAGGGGATTGAAGTGGTCTCTCTCCCTCCCCCTTCTATCAACTTCTCGTTCCCCTTGCTTCCTTTCTCCGTCCCTGTCTCTCTATTTCTCTCGTTATCACTCCATCAGGCGCACTCATCCTCCCTCTACACGATCTTTTGTTTGTTCGTCCGCTTTGGAGGGAAGAGTTGAGCGAAGGGGGGGGGGGGCAAGAAAAGGATGACATGAGACGAAGGGAGCTGGATGGTGGTGGTGCTGGTGGTCTGTAATGTTGTTGCCATATTTCTACTAAATTGCTCAGCTGGGGGCCGAGGTCAGCGGAGAGGAATGAGAGCTGACAGCATGGAATCAAAAGGAAGATGGTGAGGAGGAGAAGAAGAGAAGGAAGGGGAAGAGAAGATCGGGAGGAGAGGGAAATGAGTGAAGAGGAAATGAGGGGAGGTTAAGAGGTGTTGGGAGAGGACAAAAGAAGAAAAAGAGCAAGAGAAGTTGGAAAGTGTGATAGGAGCTGAGCAGAGGGTAAAGATCAGCTGAGCCCTTTTGTCTGTTGCGCAGCCTCTACTCTAAAAGCCCGGTCCAGGGAGACATTAGCCCCGCGCCGACATGTGTGTGAGAGCATGCCTGATTGTGTGAGAATGATGTATTGGGGACAAAAGGCTTCATCACCCTCAGTTGTGCTGTCATGATTTCAAAGGCCTGTATTGTTGCGGTGGGTCATAGTGCTTCAATAGGAGGTCACAGGGTTAACACCCCATGATACACTCTCTGTTCTCTACACTCACACTCCTGTACATGACTGATTGGACAGATCTGACATCTAACTCGCTCTCTCCTCTCTGTCTCTCTTCCCCTCTTTTTTTTTGTGTGTTTTTTTTGTATTTGTCCGCAGTAAGGACCTGGCCGGAGCTCTAGATGCAGCGCTGGAGTGTCAGAAGCTCTACAACCAACTGCCTCGCATCCACGACATCATCGTTGGCCTGGTGGAGAAAGGAGACACTGAACTGCTGCAGAAAGGTTTCACATTTGTCCATTCAGCCCACACACTGTTATTCATCCAACTTTTTTAAAATCTAGTTTACCCCATTGATTAATTTAGAGCTAAAATAAATCAACACATTTATTGGTAATTTCAACAATCACTTTTTACTTAGCCAAACAATAAAAAAAAAACAAGAATTTGATAGTTCCTTCTTCTCAAATATGAAAATGTTCTGATTTTATTCCTTTTTTGTAATTAAATGATAATATAACTACATATTTTGACACAAACAAAAACTAGAGACTGAGGGCATTCAGAAGATGTATGGCTAAGCAAATGCCATAAGCTTTAGATACCAAATCACAGCATGAACTTTTCTATGGTGCTCCTCCTGGTCAAAAATTGCAAAATTTTGCACCAAATGTGTGTAACAAATGGTATCAACCCAAAAATTGCTGCAACAACTTATAAGTGATAATTGAGCCTAGGAATGGCCTTCATATACTTCCATTATAATGTTCTAATCTCTTATACACTCTTAACTTTCAAAATTTGAATAGGTGCCTAACCACAAAGCAGTGTTTTTTTGAAAAGATTTATTACTGTTAAAACTTGCCACACAGTGCTGATCTGCTTCACAAATTAATCTTCAGGTTCCCAGCTCTCAGATGATGTATACCACTTATATGTAGCCTATATTATTGACCTGCTATCTCACCTTAAAAAGCCCCTGTCCACTCCAACAATGGGTCTATGGCAGGGGGGCGGGAGTGGAAGAGGTTAAAGTTGGGAATAGCTCTGTTAAAGCTACTTTCCGATACTTTCAAACATTTGTTTCAGTCCAGCTCAGCTTGATTAAAACTTGTAACTCTCCTGGTTGACTCTAACCTTCTATTATTCATTTGTGTTTGTGTGGGGAAAGTGAATACGAAGTGTCTGTGCAGTGTTTGCATTAAACATGCGCGTAACAAGCGCCAACAATTCCGAGAGTGTGTAAGAGGACCAGAGAGTGAGAAAGTTCAGACCAGGGTCGCGTTGAAGCACGTCGGCTGATCACTTTTTTCAACAGTCTCCCTGTAATGTTGACAGCGGCGCGGTGAAAAGGTCAAATTCAATGTGGCGCAGGGGCAAGTGGCTCTGGAGTGTGTAAAGGTTGAAACCATGCAGTGGAGCACCTCTCCACCTCCTTCCCTCCCCACCGTCCCCTTTCACCCACTCCCTCATCCACCATGCCCTCCCACCCTTGTCTATGCCCCTCCCCGAAAGGTGACAGACCCTCAGTCACACACTGCACCCTTAAAAAACAAAGTCACTTTTACATGGATTTTCTGACAGAGGCCAGCATGTAACCAGTTTGTCAACCAGCAGAGCTTGAAAAAACAAATGATTCTGTCTCTCACACCACATCATATAGCGATAGAGAGGGATGACATAAACCTTGAGTCTCACTTGACCTGATGGCAGTGTGAGTACACGTTGAGAGCCGTGCTCCTATTGACCCAGGCTCTTGCAGTTCATGAATCGTATGAATATACACCTGAGATAAAAGCAGAAATGTACTGGAACCATCAAACATGTAGACTTCCTGTCAAAAACACATTAAAAGCATGGTGTGTATTTTTAAAAAGAGTTAGGCTCACATGCCTTGGTTTGAGTGTTTTTGTGAGGCCACTGAACAGGTGAAAGGTCATCATACATGCTTTCACCTTTTTGTCAGGGAAAAATCTGCAGGAACCAGAGATGTGGACGAGAGGAACTGAATGAATTTATACTATTCGTGAGCCAGTGTAGTTCAGTCTGACACAGAAACTCCATATTAAGATTTACATGCAGAAGACTACCTTAACTTTTGTGTTTATATTAAATGTAAACCGTGAATTAATGTCTGGGTGATGAGTCCAAAATGCAAAATCATGCCCCAGTGTTGGTTCTTTGACAGTAAGTAAAGCAGACAGATTATTTGTTCTTCCTCGGCTTTGCTGAATATGCAGTTGCATTTGGATAAAAGTTTACACTGTGTGTTTGTGTGTTTGTGTGTGTGTGGTACCTGTCCTGGAGCTGCTGGACAGAGATAGTACGTAACGCTGAGCAGAGCGCTTTAGCAAGTTTACCAGGAGAGCTTAGGCTTTCATTCGGGACTTGTGTGTTTGTTTGAGAGTGGACTTGATATGGCTGCTTTGTGCCCGGGACATTGTGCCAAATAATGGAATCAGAAAGTAAGGAGAAAGTTTGTGGCGTTGCGTTCATTCACCTTGCAGGAATAAAAAGAAGAAGAAAAAAAGTTTCATGACCTTTTTCTTTGTCTTTCTCTTCAGCCATGGACGTTGTGAGTCAGGAGCGAGGAGAGATGACCATGCTGTATGATCTGTTCTTCGCCTTCTTGCAGACGGGCCGCTTCCGTGAGGCTCGTAAGATCATTGAGGTAAACGCAGACATGCACACACATACACACACACAGATGTTTTGTGTCGTAGTTTTCAAAAAGGTGCTAAAGGTACTTGCTAAAACTTTTTAAAGGAATAAAATGAGCTAATTAATTACACCATGCTGCTCATCACTGTGATGTTTCATCAGCTCAATAACACAGGTCTAGAAATCAAATCTCACTTCTTTCTGAATGCCACCATCATGCCTACAAATATGGAAAACTTTCAAATGATAAAAGCTTGGTCATTTTTTGATCAAGTATTTCTTAAAGGTGGTGTAACCATTATGAAAGTCTCCAGTTATATATTTTTTTAATTTTATAAATAAAACCAATAATTTATTGAACTATAGTAATAATAATTTCCATACTTTATTCAGCATGAAATAATGAACAATAATAGGACACACTATTGTCTTTGCTATTTGACTGCAACCTGCTGCATCAGATCTCCATAGCATTATGCTCTCAATTTTAGAGGAGCTACTGGATTAAATATAGTCAAATAAAAGTTAGAATGGCATCTGCATGTGTGACTACTCCATCTTTGTCCTCTGTGGCTCATGACAAGGTTTTTATTGTTTTTTTGTTATTGTAGCTCATCTGACTTAAACAGTTTATGAAAATGTGTATCTTTGTCATCTTAAGTCCTGCTTTAAGCCCTGTAGATTAGTGTGAGAAAAAGAGAGAGGCAAGGCAGGCAGATAAGAAGCAATTTTCACATGGGATGAAACGGATGGTCGGGGGCTGGATAGCAGGACAGAGAGATTGATGAATAAAAGGATAGAGGGATGAGCCTGACATCAGAGGACAGGAAACCAGGCCATTATGTTGTCTGATCAGAAAAAAAATACCTTAACTCGCGAACTCTGACTCTCTCTCTCTTGTCCTGGTGTGCACTAAAAGAGGGATTTGTGTCTCTTGAGGATTTCTCTTAAATATTATCGACATGTTGTTATTGTGCTTCTCATTCCCCTCCAGCTTGATTGTGTGGCTGTTATCCTACTTATAACAGAGAGTCAGCTACATGAAGCCTTGTAATGGATTGCAGATGTACACACTGTCACTGATGTCGATGAATGATGTGGGATAGATTGACGAAGGCTCAGCAGCGTCATCCCATCTGTTAGGTTTCAGTTTGAAGGTTCAGCTGGTGTTTCATTTTGTGTGTAGTTACACCTGCACATCATTAAATAATACGATGTGGATGGAGCATCTTTAGATTTTTTCATCTTCAGAATTTCCATTAAAAGAGTTAATTATTGTGCAAACTGAGGGAGAGACATTACATGAATTTCATGAGTAACGTGATGTTTGAAGAGAGTATTTCCAGTATAATAATTTAGTAAATACAATTTTAGAAAGTCACAAAATTACTTATTTGTACTCAATAAATCATTTTGAATGTATCCATTATTTTTTGATTGGTTGTTTAGTCTTTAGAATATCATAAAATAGTAAAAATATATCCATCAGAATTTCACAATTTGGCGCCACAGTATCTACCCATCAGTAGACATTGAGTAACATTAGCATTAAACTGATGAATACAAGTCCAGTATTCACTCTACTGTTTGTTCTCCACCAACTCTTGAGGTAATATTTGATTTTAGCTGCTAAATGCTCCACTATGTTCATCAGCTAGTCATTAACTTTGTTTGTCTGTGGTTTGGTGCTCGACAGGTAGTGAACAGTAGTTTTATTTTAGAAGCTGCCTGTGTGTACGGAAATAAAGAGAGTGGAGAGACTGAAGTTATAGGCCAAAAAAACCCCCAAAAAACACACCACCTGCTCCGTATAGTTGAGGGTAACGGCAGAGTTGGGTGAAAATTCCCATTAAAAGTGACCACTTTCACATCACACAGTTATTTCATCCATTGTTAATTTAAAAATATGAATAAGTGCAGCTTTCACGATCAACAGAACATTCAATGTTAAGTGCTTTGCCCTTTTTTGGGCTAAAGTTGGGGAAAAAGATTGTCACTAAGATGATAAATTTCAAAAGTTGCAACTCTCTTCACCTTCATAGATATTTGAATCAAAGTGTCTAAATAGCAAGTTCACTTCTCAGCTGTCATCTATTACATCTAACACTTACATGACGATGGATATAGTGTTCAGGGTGATGAAAATACAATAGAAACATATCTATCACTCAAATATGCATACACTCACACATGCACAAATGCTTTTTCTCCTCCGTGAGAGTGTCAAGTGGCAGTCCAGAGAGTGGTGTCTCTCTTTAGGCTGTGTTTGGTATAATTGGCAGCTGATTAATCACAGCTAATTAAATGTAATGATAGAGAAAGGTGGCCAATTTTGTGCTAAATGGTCATGGTTAGGTAGAGGATTGTTAGGTGGCCGGGCCTATTATTGCGGCACGCGCGTATGTGTGTTATGGTCAAGGTTAGGTAGTATTGCTAAAGAGAGGTGAGCCATTATGTGTTTTTGTGTTAGGGAGAGGGGTTTGGCCGTGTGTGTGTGTTGTGCGTGTTTGTGTGTGTGTTCGGACTAAGTGGCCAGGTGATTAGTGGAATTAGAACATTAGGAATTGAGATGGAGAGGGTTTGTTAATTGGAGGTGAAAAGAGGTCGGCACTGTCCTTTTTTCTTTTCGCGTACGTGTGTAAGGATATGAGAGAAACCTTTAAAGGTGTTTTAGCATCTAAAGGCCACAAACGACTAAGATGATGGACTGTAATACACTCTGCTGTGTGTGTGTGTGTGTGTGTGTGTGTGTGTGTGTGTGTGTGTGTGTGTGTGTGTGTGTGTGTGTGTGTGTGTGTGTGTGTGTGTGTGTGTGTGTGTGTGTGTGTGTGTGTGTGTGTGTGTGTGTGTGTGTGTGTGTGTGTGTGTGTGTGTGTGTGTGTGTGATTTAGAGGATTGTCTTAATAATCTGACCTGGTTGTCCTTTTTCCATTATCTCTGTCTGAAAGTGAGAGTGTATCTGCTGATTTTTGTTTGCTTCTACTTTGTATTCTTTTGATCCACCGCTGCGTGTATAAATTATGTTCCTTCTGAGGATTTTGCTTCCTGCCCAGATTAGGGAGATTTGTCCTGACGGATTCAGAATCCCAAACATATATAATACGTGTGTGTGTGTTTGAGAGTAGATGTGCAAAGGCTGCTTTGGGCCTGCAAGACTTCACCAAGTAAAACATTTCTGAGGCAAAAGATGGAGCACTCGCACTGGGCCTTAGTCTCTAAGAAGATTAGACAGGCTGAGAGAGAGAGAGAGTGAGCGCAACACATTTTAATTTGTCCCTTTGGCTGGCTGGGTAAGAACATAATGCCTTTGCCTGGGACGGATAGAGGGATAGAGAGGCAGGGGAAAAGACCGAGGCGGAGCAGGGGAGATTTGGAGGAAGAGGTAGGGATTGAGAGGAGTGGGGATTGAAAGAGGAAAGGATGACGGCAGCGAGGGATCGTCAGAGAAAGGGATGAAGCCTTCTTTTCTTGACTTTCCCCGCCCTCTCACAGTATGATGGGCCCCCATCAAAGAGGCCAGCGGGGATTGAGCGCTGTTGATCCCCCGTTCAGATTAACGTCCTGGCAGATCGCTCTGTCTCCTTTTTTTTTTCTTCTCAGCCAGATTACCAGGAGGAGAGAGGGGGCGATTTCTCAATCCTAGTCTTATTCAGATTGTATCAAAGCCCCAAGAGACAGATGAAATCCTGATCACTGTTATTCCAGGATAATAATCATCTAGTCACTCCACGTATCAGACTAAATCTCAGCTACACGAGCCTGCAGATCAATCTATGTCAGCCCTTATTTGACAGCCCAAACACTCAGTCTATCTGCATATCATTGTGTCCTAAAAGTACTATAAGTCTCCAAAATGCGATGGTCTATTTACGGCTGTTGGGACTCTACAGTCAGTACATTTTAAACCTTAATTCATATTTTTAACCCGTAATTTTGCATCTAAAGTTGAGTGCAGTAAGCAGTCTTTGCTGTTTTCTCCTGTGACCTCGTCAGCTGAACATTCAGGAAAACAAAAGACTCAAGTCTTTTCTCTCGCTCAAATCTTTATTGGCATGAGATTTACAAGATTAAAAAAACTTGTTAGAGAAATACATTCACAATATTTTCATCATTTATGAAGTCTTTTTGTTGGATTAACTTGGAGCTCTGTACAAATGTCAGTTTTGAGTCTTTGAGATGTGAAAAATTGTCTTTTTTATTGTCTTTTATTTTCAGACAATATGAGCAATTTGAAGATGCTACTTTGGGCTTTTAGAGCTTGTGATGGACATTTATTTTTCAGTACTTTCTGATGTTTATATAAACTAAATGATAAATCAGTTAATAGAAAAAACTGATACTGAAAATAATATTTAGTTGTAGCCCAACATTACAGCTTTGTAAGTCTGTGTTTGTAAGGGTCCTGTAAACGCATATTATTGTGTAGCAAGTTATCTGTGGAGGGATGAACTGGCATTTATGTGCTTTAATACTGCGGCTTATTGAAGGCCAAATAAACAATTAGCTTCACATTTCTTTAGATTTAGATTAAGACAGGTTAAAGCTCCTGAAAACACATCAGGTTTAAACTGTTGCACTCCCATAAAAGTGCACCCTTATTTATTTTTAAAACTAGCGCTATATCCTTCTATATTGATTCTTATATGCAGCTATAATTGATGTACATTGGCTAAAAGCACTATTTAAAATGTTCTCAAGGCTCAGTGGGTTTATATGGATCAATAGTCATTCAGCCTCTTGATAATGCGTTATGGATTTAAGATGTGTATATAGCTGTTGTTTATCTACTCTCTAGTTTCATTCCTTTGACGTTACCTGTTTTTCTTTTTGTAGACCCCTGGGCTGAGGGCAAGGCCTGGACGCCTGCAGTGGTACGCAGAGAAATGCATCGCCAGCAGCCAGGTAAGACACACCCACAGACACACAGACTGAACTGATCAAGGCCAACAATAGGAAAGCAAAAGAAATTGAAAATGGAAACATTCCAACTTAAATTGTACATTGTTGTGTTTGTGTATGCGTGTGTGTGTGTAGATGGAGGCCTTGGAGCAGATGGTGGACATGACCGCCAAACTGTTTGAGTGTGACAGAGATGAGATGTACAGTTACGTCCTCCGTTTCTGCAGTAAGTGACTTTCTGACTTTCATTTGTCTGTTTGTTTGTACTTTTATTTGATTTCTCTCAGTTTGTGTGTGTATGTGAATGCCTGAACTCCCACCCTTTGGGTGCGTGAGTGTACATTGCTCCTGCCCGTCAGGCTGTGTGTGTGTGTCAGAAGTAAGCAGAAGACATGGTGTGATTGCTGAGAGCAGATAACATTTGTGATTGGAGTGTTAAAGCTGATTGTCAACCCATTAAATTGTCAACACACTTCCTTACACACATACACACTAGTTAGTGTGTTTTCTAAATTACAGCGTGCTTGAGGGTCAGTCAGTTGATCAGATTAGTGCTTTGATTGCCCTCTCTCAGCATGGAGCGCTTTGTCCGAAATTACTCTCTGGTACAGCATTGAGTGTTGAGCTATAACCAATATGGGCCGACCGTCCAACCACATAGACCTTTATGTCGTGGCTTTCATAACACATTATATAAGAACACACCTTTTCTCATATTGTCTCGCTCTATAACCAACGTCTGTGTTTCTTGTTGTTTTCAGAGGCGACAAACAATTGGCAGAAGGCCGAGGCAACGTGGACAAAGATGCAGGAGGAAAACGTTATTCCCAGGGAGAGGACCCTGCGCTTGCTGGCAGACATCCTGAAGAAAAATGGCCAGGAGGTGCCCTTTGAGGTGCCTGAGGTAAAACTCCACCCATATAATAGGTAGTCTGTACTTCCCACTAAGGCTCATTAGACAGATCTGTTATTCAGAAGAATAATTGCCAGGAGGTTCCTGAAGGGGGAAGGAGCAGAAAGCAAAGGCCAAGAGATTCCAGAAAGCGCTGGAGGAGAATGAGGGGAGTAAAAATGCCCGAGGTCAAACGTAACGCGCAACCGTCCAGGAATGATGGTTGAACATACATCACAAAGGTGCCTGTGCATACATTTCTGTCCTTAAATCTGGTGAAACCTTGATATAGTCCTAAAATAATGAACTGAAGACTGTCAACAATTTGTATAATCTGTTCATCTTTAAAGTGATTTAAAATTACCAAACATTTTCTTTCCAGCTCCTCAAACATGAGGATTTGCAATTCTTCTTTTTATGTCATTGTATGTTGAACATCTTTTTTAATTTGGAGCTTTCATTGTACCAAGAGCAATATGTAGACTTTAGCTTGAGCTCTAGTCATACACTATTTTCTGACATTTTATAGTTTAGTTGATTAATCGGTAATAAACATCATTATAAATTGTAGAACCACCTTCATATTATCATCCTTTCATCCTTGATGAATAAACATGAAAGATGCAACAGCTCATTTTCCAAAAAGCCAAATAGAGTACTTCATTAATGCCAATGCAAAATTGCAGTGTTACAGCAGCCAAATCACACCTGAATCACAAAAATGACAAAAGGACACTCAAAGAAGTACTGTAGATAATAAATAATATAATAAAAACACAAAGTAAGTCATTTTAACTAGAACCAAACTAAAATTGAAAACAAGGACCCTCAAAACTGAATATATACAATGTTAGTACCTAATACTGTCCTGTATTGATATGACAAGGTGCAACATAGATGAGTACAGCCATGTATAAATTCAAGCTGCACTCATTCACACTTATTTTCACACTTATAACACTACAAGTTGATTTTTTTTTTTTACATTTCTGAATAAAAACCATTGCTTAATGAATAGATTAACCAAAGAGCAAGTTGACCTCACCCTCTGATCATAGGAACCGACCCCAAAAAAAAAAACTGCTCTTCATGCCCCCACCCCGCTCCACTTTAAGCCTCTGTTCATTACATGTAGAGGAAACAGGATTGAAGCTCTGATCTGGAGTGTGGTCAATCAGACAGGCTGGGCTGGTGAAAGGAATTACAGCTTGATCTGTCTGTAAATCTGTAATGCCAGACTAATTTAGCCAGCAGCTAAATGCCACCATATGGCTGCCGCTGGATGCTTAGTTATATATGTGCATGCGTGCTCGACTGTCCAAAAGACAAAGTTAAGTAGACAGAAACTGAATATTAAAAAAAATAAATAAGTAATGACACAGAGCGGAGGTTTTGCTTTAAATAATATAATATTCTGTTGCTTTGTGCTCTGTTGCTCCATTCCTCCTCGCCGCATTTTTCCTTTTCCACATATGAGCAACCGCCCGAAGCATGATGAAACAGGAAGTGATTGCTGTTGCCTGGAGCGATGAACTTGGTGACCCCTGCGGCTTTTCAGTTGTCACCCCCGCTCCCACACACACACACACACTTTTAACACACACAATTTTTCCTTGCCCCTTGGGTGCCAGACCTAATTTGCCCCCAGCCAATACAGCTTAACCCCCTCCCCTCGCTGCTAGACGGGTGACCGAGCATTAGGGGACCCTGCCCTGGCTGCCCCAGCTTTATTGCACTGTCATACACACACCAGCACACAGTTGAACATGTATACAGACGTGTTATAGTTCCGAACGCCTGACGTAGCCGTGTTTTGATGGAAACATCAGACTGAGTTTTATCTCTGTTTTCTCTGTGTGTGTTTTTTTACAGACCTGGTATGAACAAGCTGCCACCACAAAGGAGGTCAAACCAGCAGCCACCCCCCCCAAAGTAGAAAGTGGCAATGACTACCAGGCCCAACTACTGGCCCTCTGTAAGAAAGGGAAAGCTAAAGGTAAGCAGCAGGAGGTCACAGTATGGTTGCCCCTCATGACATAGACCTGAATAAACACTTAAGAAGCCAGTTTGAAATATGTAAACAATCGAAAGTGTGTAAAGTTTCCATTTGAAGCTGCAAGAAGACGCTTTTTTCCCATTAGCTGGCAGAAAGACCTACATCCCAGTTTTACCCTTAGCAAACAGTTACCTGTTAAAACAAAGGCGTGCTCCAGGTGCAGCACTCTCTCTCACCATCTGATGAATATACTGTAAGTCTGGTACATACTCATTTTTTATTTCTTTAATTTGCTTGATCTTTAGCTTTCTAGATATTCGACTTTATTCAGCCATTACTCATTTTCTCTGCTAGTTTGTGCAGCACAGATAGAGAATTGCAAGGTGGTATTTGTCATATAGTGTAATTAAGGACCAGATAAATAACCATTGAGGTAAAAAGTAGTTCATCTGACCACATCTGAAGGCAGTAATGTTTATAGCTGTTCCAAAAAGCAACGCTCAAAGGCATGGTGAAGAAATGCAATCTGTCCTTGAAGGCAAACATTGTGTTGCAGTTGTTTGCACACACCAAACGTGACAGAAGTGGGAATAAATCGAAAAAAAGAGAGCTTGTGAGAAAAGTTTTAAACAGTTTAACAACTGTCAAACGCAGCCATCTGAATACAGACATCAGAAAGGTATGTGTGGGGAGGGTGTTTCAAGCCGTGTTCAACCATCTGACAAGCACTTCAATTGGGACATACTTTGAGTTCAGCAAAGACTCATCTTTTAATTCTGGTTACAAATCCTGAGAGTCTTTAGCTGGACTACATGTTCGACTTTCATTACCCTCAGCTCATTTGCTTGACTCTTCTGGATTGTGCTGGACAGGTAGCATAAAGTGGGCTTCTGCTTGAAACAGCTGGTTTCAGTTTTATACGTAGCGGTTAGATCTGCATACAGCAACTGAATTTCATATGAATTTTAGTAGAGTGAAAAGAAGATATTAACGTTGTCTTTCACCGCTGTAGCTGTCTGAAAGCAGATTACTCTATTAATCCAATAATATGAAGATTATCTCAAATTATGCTCTGGCCTCTGACCTTTCTTCTTTTTCTCTTGTCGTCTCGCTCTCTTTCTATAGAAGCCTATGGCATGCTGAAGGAAGCTGATAAAAAGGGTGTGGTACTAGGCCCCGCCCCTTACGACCACCTGGTCCGTGCCCTGTTGGCCGAGGGCTCCATTGATGATGCGATGGCAGTCAAGGAAATGTAAGTACCTTCACGTTTCTGTATGTGATGACAAACAGCACGTTCAGGTCAAATCTTACTAAAGAAACAAAAAGGAAATGTTATACCTTATACCAAGTTCTTGTCCTTTTAAGACAATTTCAATGCAGAAATATGAGAAATATGATCCATGTCTGTCCAGTCTTTACAAAACATCTGTTCTGCTCATTATTCTGTTCATTTTATTACATTTTCATGAGAGTGGTCTAAAAAAATAACAATCTGATTTTTGTCTTGGTATCAGGCCAATTTGTGATTTCTATATCCTCAAGAAAATATCCTCATTTCTTGAGGATATTTTCCCCCTAATGACAGTGTGTCACTGTTATAAACCATAACAAACTGACAAATTCAACTTGTAGTGTGGATAATACTCTGCTACTTTCCCCGTCTCCTCAGTCTGTGCTACTGGGTCACCACAGACTACAACTACATCTCCTCTATAGACACGAGGATTATAAAATGATTGTGTGCTAACACACTCCGCCCTGCTGGATATGAACAGTGGTTCATACTAAGCCCCAAGATACACACACAAAGTCGCATGTACAGATTAATTTGGGTTTTCTGGGAAGCCGGAGACTTTGCGCAAAAACATCAATCTTCTTCCAATTAGTAATGTATCGTGCATTGTTGTGTTACGGGGCCATATCAGGACTTGAGCCTGGAGACAAATGGATGGACAGACAGAGGTATTAGAGATCTGAGCTTAGTGCAGCTCTGATTTTTATCTCTCTTTGTCCCTTTCTTTAGATCATTTCCTTCTATAGAGGAAAAACACAGAACAAAAGAGTTAAAAAAAAAGTATAATAATATGATACACTGAATGAATAGATGCAGTTACTGATTTGTACAGAAACGGGAGAAAAAAACATGTAAAAACATCTATTACACGATCAGTCTCTTCCCTGTTTTCGTCTGTCTCCATGGTTCACTCTCTTATGTTATGAGGAATAATCATATCAATTTTAGACCCGTGTTTCAACAAGCGCAAGGCAATACAAGTGATAACACATCTCCAGTCTCTGTTTGAATTGGTTTATGGCATCCCTGCCTGGATAAAAGCTTAGTTTATCTGCACTCTAAATGAGAAGTGAAATGAGCTGAGAAGAGAGTCGGGAAAAGATGGAAATGGGGAGCAACGGAAGGAGATAAAAAGGGCTAAATAGGAAAGGAGGAGTGAACAAGGGGAGGAGGGCGAGATTTAATCATGTATGAGGTTAATGAAGACGCTATAGGCATTAATTCTTTGTGCGTGTGGGGGGGGTTTGTGTTTGTTTTTGGGTAATCTGTACAGAATTGAGCAGCAGGGTGCTTATGGTGAGATTAAGGGATTGAGAGAGAGTGATGATGATGATGATGAGAGAGAGAGGAAGAGGTTGGATGATGGATTCATTGGCTCAAGCACAATACCCTTAGAGGGAGAGCAGCAGTGAAAGTGTGTGTGTTGGGAAAAGGTGAGTGAGAGACAGCCTCTAGAGATTTTCTCCCACCCGATAAGAATAATTCTGACCCCCACACCCCCAGCGCTCGGCCTCCGCTGCAATCCGTCGGCGACCCTGTTACCGCTCCAATCTCTGCCGTGACCCTGTCACAGTGGCTGCCGGATGCTGCTTGGCCTGGTGTCGCCGTGGTGATAAGGATTGCCCGCCTGATGCTCAATTGAGCGGACGGATTAATCTGGTTGCAGGGCTATAATAATAAATGAAAAAAATAAAAAAAGAAGACGAGAGGCAAGCCTGATTGAGGTTTTAGTGGCAAAGAAATGAAAAGGAGGAGGGCTGAAAAGGACAGCAAATAGATGGGCAGACAGAGTGAAGGAGGAAAAGTGGGGAGGAAGAAGCAATGAGGAGCAGGGGCAACTCCTGCAAACCTCAATGCAGCATTCGGCCTGTCCCAGCCTCACCCTCCCAGATAATACCACACGCAGATATACAAACGCACACGTGCTGCGGCTCAGCAGGAGGGAACATCACATATACCGTGACATCAATCAACTGTTTGATGTCTGTATTATTTTCAGGGTCACAGCAGGCGTTTTGCAAGAAGCTCAGACTAGCTGTCAATCAGATTTGTTCCCATTGTCTTCAGTCCTTCAGCTCATGTATTTATCCACTCGCTCTCTCCGTGGACTCTAAAGCTTTTTCTATATGTAATGCCTTGTAATGGAAAAGCGTGGAATTTGAACTCTAAGATGCCACAGAGATATTAACTCTGTCATCACTGATTATAAAGATTTGCTCTAAAGTTAGAAATAATGGACCTTCTAATAGCTACGACAGTCCACCCCCGGTAAGAAGTTACATGTTACACCCATCACTCAGATATGGATAAAAAAATCAGTATAGTATACTTAATCTTCTATCAGCATATGGAAATATAAACTGATCATTCCACGTGGGATTAGTTACACATGATAAATGGATGCCTTTCAGCTCTAAGCTATTCTCAGTGTTACAGTAATGCTGTTCATCATTAAAGTAGCGATACACACTTATCTGTAAGTGCTGACGACTCCATTTGTTTTTTTATTTTTATTTCTTTTGGTCTGCACCCATTAACTCTCTAAAGACTGTGAGTTGAGCATGTCAGTTCTTTCATTTACGTATGATGTAAATCCAGTATTGCTACAGTGTAGGCCCCGACCTTACACCCCTGTTGTAATAGTTAACCATTATTTTGATTTCTTTTGTCCCTGGGAGAATTTGGTCAAAAACAGTCAAAAGGTCAAAATGAAGTTAAAAAAAGAAAGTTATTCTCAAATAAGATTTTTTCTTTTTTGACACAATTAAGGCTTTTTTTAATTGTTGATGGGTGACAACAAACCAAGTAAATACTTTGCCTCTTTGTGTTTCTCTCAGTGCTGCATCCCATGTCCCGGGTTTCGTACTGAGTGATATCGCTTCTAGTTTGCTCATCATCTCATACAGCAAGAAAGGCCAGGCAAAAGGTAAGGAATTCTCTCACACACACACCGACACACACACAGACACACACACACTTTATACACAAAGAAACTCACGTCTTCCTCTCCTCCACAGAGGCTCTTGAGACACTGAAGTCTACGCTGAAGGCGGACCATGTGCCCTCGCACCTTGCGGTCACCAGACTGGTTCAGGGCCTGGGTAGCTGTGGTGATGTTGCAGGCATTCAGGAAGTGGAAGCACTGATGAAAAGTCTTGGCACGACCCTAAACCTGTCCAGCATGTTGTTTATCAACAACACGGCCATGGCACACATCAAGACGTAAGTCTGGGAAGTTTTTATGTGGAGATTTTTTTAAGTTGAGGAGGCACTTAAAGCCCCTATAAAATGTGTAGGATTTGAACATTTCTGACTTAAACAACTCGTGCATTGTCTCATTCATCTACGAACAATTACTAGAGACATCAGACTAATTTGAAACATCTTATAATCACATAAAAAACACGTAGGGGCTATGATTTAGGATTTTGTTCACGATCTGCATGTGAAGCTTTTCATTTATGTCCCCAAATTGGACATTTCGAGTCGGTTCATGTCCTACAACCTTTATCTCTGTTCCTTGCTGACAAATACCAACCACATATAGTCAAATAGAGTACAGACAGACATGGTGAAAATTGGGCAGAACAGTGAAACAGATCACTGTAGCTGCATGTTGCATGAGCAAAACATTATAATCTCAATTTATGACTCAATTCACCATCCAGTGTGAAGTCTTTTATGCGGTTTCTCTCTTGGTGTTACTTTGCAGCACACAGAGATAAACAGTTTAATGGATTACCAGCAGGCAAGAGTGTGACAAGACCCAGGTTGACACACTGTTAAAGTAAAAGCTCACAGAGCGAGTGGGGCGTCAAGTACAAATAGGAAACCTAGGCATAATAGGATTATTCATAAATTCCTTTTAATGTCATGAAAGCACCCATCCTCCACTGCTGCTGCGTCCCTTCTGAAACAACACAGAACAAAATATGAAACACATTGTGCATCAAACTTTCATCGTGCTACTTGCCGCATTAGCGCTGTCCCCCAGCTCGAGCGGCACTGTCCCCATGCCAACACGGAGGGACAGCAGGAAGTGAAGAATTGCAAGACGGTCTTACGCCCGATTGGCCATCGCAGCGCAGGCCTGTCAGCTTGAACCCTGACCTCGGGGAGCTGTGCTCTGAGCGGCTATGACACGTGCGTGCCCACTGCGCCTGAGTCAAGCTGACTGGTTAAGAGCCGGGGCGGAAAAGCTAGCGAGCCCAGAAAGCGGAGCGCCACATTTAGAGGGGCCCCCCGCTGAATTATTCAGACGGTCCCAGTTGCAACAATCAGCATAGATATGTTCCCCCAGCTCTGGACACTCACACATGCAGTATATTTACACACAGACGCGAACACACCGTGTATGTTAAATATTCATTACAATTGGTGACGGTGGGGAGGATGCGGGGCATAGAGGAGGAAACGTAAAGTGTTACCATTGAGTACAGGTTGCCAGGTTGAGTTGTTTGAGATTTGTAGTGCTTTGTTTGGTTGTGGCAACCTCAGCAGAAAAACATTTCACAGTATGAGTGCGTATAACTGTCACATCAGTCAAGAATGAGACGGTCTGTGTTCAGTAGACCGTTTCAAGAGGGGAAAAAAAATACTTAGAACGTTTACATTAACTCATTTCTCTTGAGACAGAAATCCGTCCAGTGCTGCTGGAGCTTTTGGGAACATTTTCTTTATTGGCAGGACCATCCAAGTCCAAACACATGATATGGGGGAATTTTATTGCACCATTAAAGCTGCGTTTGTTCCTGCTCCATGGGGACAAATCACACTATGAAGGGCTTAAATGGAGAAGAATTATGGCTTGGCTAATTACTAATAGATTGTTTTCCTCCTGTTTTGGCTGTTTTTACATGTACAGATGATTCGGTGTAGCTCTTAATCTTTTGTGTGAGTACTATAATATAATAAACAATCTGACTACCCATCTTTCTGCAGTGGTGACTTGGAAACAGCAGTAGAACAGTTGGAGTCAGTATATACCAGTCCAGACAGCACAAATCCCAGTATGTCCTTTGTCTTCAGAAAGGTTTTGGAAGATGACAACGACAAAGCTTTGGACAAGTGTAAGACACACGCATACACTCTACATACATTTCATGTACATGAAAATACAAGCACAAACAATTAGAAAAACATTTATATTAAAACAACCACAGTCTCTGACAAATATTCCCTAAAAAAAACACATGTAGTAATAAAACGATGGATCTTGTGTTGCAGTGAGTGCCATGGCAGAGCGGCTGGCCAACCACTTTGCCTGCTACAGACCAGCTTCAGACCTTTTCCTCCAGCTGCTGGATATGGACAAAGTCGAAGATGCCAAGTTCATGCTGGCTGTGAGTATGAGTGTGTGTGTGTACCAAATGTATAAGTATGAGCCAGAGACAAGACATTTATGTGCAACATATCACTGTCTAAAGTGTCTAAAGCCTGTAAGTTCAAATTGTGTGTGTGTCTGTTTTCATGTGGATTTGGTTGAAGTCCACAGAGGCTGAAATGAGACGCTCTTAATTAATATTAAAGGATATAATAGGAAATTGACTTCATGCAAATGGATACAGATACATTACCTGCTGCACTTCTCTCTTCATTACTATTTAAACATGAAGTGAAGAAATCCATCTTTTTCAGGTCAGACCATGTTTCTCGTGACACATGTATTCATTACTCTTCATTTTGTCTGTGTGTAAAAGAGGAGAGGAGACGAGGCTGCTATGAAAGAAACTGAATATTTAACTTGAGGGAATTAATCTGAATTTGTGATTATTACCAAAACAAATTAGCAAAAGTAAATATTTTGTTCCCCAAATACAAACAACCTGCTGCAGAAAGGTACATGAGATATTACTCATTCGCTCGCTGATTCTTGCTCATTACAGATTCTGTGGAAGTGAAGCAAAATCTGCACGTCTGAAAAAAAGCTCTGAGAATATAGAGACAGATTTATACATACCATGTGCCCACTTTAAATACATTTTAAATCAACTTGAGCATTTTTGTCCCAGTGCACATTTCTCCTTTTGAGTGTCCTGCATTTGGCTACATCTTAAATAATTTTATCAAAGTAATTAAAATCTGCAAAAAAAAAAGAGAAAAAAATCGACAAGGGAGCTGGTGATGAATTTAGTCCATCACAACTCACAACGCATTCGTCCAGTTGTCAGATCCCAGTGAGTGGCAGAGACATTCCTCCGCCACAATCGCTGACTTATTCATCCAACTTCACATTTATGTCTTTTCAATCTGAATAAATGGAGAAAACCCACATTCCATCACTGAGTTTGGCGGTCTGAAGTTGGCCTCCTACTACTTCACTTATTTAACGCAGTTCATACATTACAGCTCAATGACTCTGCACTGGGCCTGGGGATGTGAATATGTAGCAGCTAAGATTGGTGAGAGACGGGAGGAAGAACAGAGGAGGACGAGGCAGTGACAGAGAGGTTAAGAGAAAGACGCATACTGTACTTGTAAATTGGGATGGGTTCGTCCTCCTCTCACAGACATGATTTCACAATTTTCGTGAGTGATTATCTTTCTCAGTCATTCCGTTGCATGTGTGACTTGAGTGCACACTAATGAACACAGATATGTTACTTACCACTCACACTTCATCACTATTTAAACATGAAGGAGTATGTGTTGTTCAGGTCGTGGTGTATTTCTCATCACACAATCTTGAGCTGCCCTCTTTTTCACCCTGACATACGTCTGTGGTTTTAGACATGTTGAAGTAAATTATGATGGACATGCTGAATTAAATTATTAAAATCTAATGAATCATAATTTTGCTGCACATTTTTTTTTAGGTTTACTCCTTAAAACATTTGTGTAGGGATCTAGCAGTGGGTACGTGCTGAACTCAAAATGTCTTTCTTTGTGGTGACGCCTGGCTTTGACCTTTTTTTATTTTTTATTTACCAATTGGGTCAGTTGCATCAGCTCTCCTGGACCAACGCCTAGAGCAGGTCAACAGCGAGGGAATCTGGGAGGACACATAGAGAGAGAAAATATAAAACTCTGTAGATACACTCAGATATTTAGTCGACCTGTGTCTGCTCCTCATCTCTCCCCGACATCTTGAGTAATTATCCCCTCTCAATCATTAAACAGGGATGTCTGACTAGCATGCATGTTAATGAACAGATACATTACTTACTACTCTCTTCTTCATCACTATTTAAACACAGACTATGTATTACATGATGATTCGGGCAATAACATGCTTCTCGCTTGATATGCATCTCAGCCAATTTAAGTTCTCAGATATTTTTCTTGATAGAAGAGAGAGATGTAATAAGATTTATTTTTAATAGTCATTTTCAATTTCAGAAAGCCAAGTTGAGACTTTTTTGAATTTTTGTTTGTGTACTATAGAAGCTTGTTAGTTCCTGATAATACCTCTTGCGCTTGAGGCCAGTTAATCATACCAGACCAAGTTGCAACCTAAAATGTCTCATTTTGTCCTAAGCAACAATCTACAACCCAAACATATGTAGTTTACTATCATAGAAGACTAAATAAACTAGGAAACATTCACATTTGAGAAGCTTGAATCAGAGAATTTAAACATTTTCTTTTAAAAAAATGACTCAAAACAATTAATCCATTTTTTAAATAGTTGGCATTTAATTTTCTATTGATTGACTAATCAGTTAATCATTGCAGATCTACTGAACAATAGAAGATGCTCTGGGAAAAATTGCACATTTTTGTCAGTGTAATGTTAGAGGCAGCGGCTCATCTTGAACATTTAAAGTCTTGTAAAAAGTGGTTAGCAAGAAGTTAAGAAACAAATGCTCACAGTGTTGGAAACCACAAACTACAAGGACATATCAGAGCAAAGACTGTTTAAAACTTCATCTCACATTTGTCTTTGTATTCAAAGTGTTAAGTTTGTCAGTTTAGACTCCACTGATGTGACCCAGGCTAAACTTTTGTGCTCAAATTTGTCCATCCTCATGGCCTGCTTTCATCTTCCTGACTCCCCCCTCGAAGCCACTCTACCAGGGTCACTAGAGGGTAGCGGCCCAACTGCTCCATCCCATCATAAGTGAAGCAGGACCAAAAACTCTGAAAAGCTTTTAAGTAGGCGAGCAGACAATAGTGATGACAAGCCTATCAGGAGAGTAAGGAGGTGAGGTCGGTTGGGAGCGAGAGGAGAGCGAGGGGGATGAAGTTAGTCATTAAGAAGTGAAATGGTGACAAGGGGAGCGCAGCGAGGCGGCTCGTCTACAACTGTGTACGTGCGTGCGTGTGTTGGGGGGGGGGGGGTCATTGAGGAAAAGGAAGAAGCATTCCCAGGATATCCAGAGCTTTTAAGCAGTGTGTGTGAGGAGCAGGGGAGACGGTAGGCCCGGTCGGCTCTGGCGTCACCTTTGGGAGCGGTCGCTAAAGCAAGGGAGGGGAAAAAAAAAGAAACCGAGGAGAGAGGGAGTGAGAGTACAGAGCAAAGTTGAGTGAAGTGGCATAGTGTTGGTCTAATTGCCTGATTGTACTAAAGCCATTCTGCCGCTCAGTGACTCCGAAGAGAAGGCAGCTTGCTCTATGTGTGCGTGCGCGTGTGTGTGTCCTCCTGTTAAAAGCCTCGCAGGCAACCAGCTTTTAATTCTGTACGAGGTGGAGAAGGAGTGAAACACGTTAGTTCACGACTGGCTAGTAATGGGACCTCATTGCTGCTCAGCCGAGAACACATTCGCTCACTTACTCAGAGCACAGAAACTTTAATGCATCTCCTGCACACACGCACACACACACACACACACACACACACACACACACACACACACACACACACACACACACACACACACAAAACACATGTATTGTAAAAATCCTTGCATGCTTTTAAGTGTTAAAACCTCTAGCAACAGCAGAGGATTATCTTCATAAAGAACACATATTTCTAAATGCATCATATATGTCATATTTGAGTCTATATTGATAATTGTTTTGTTAGACAATTTAAAAAAAAAAAATATTTAGATCTTTTTTTGTGATATCTTGGGAACCTTTTATGACTCTTATTAGATAGCGACAGTAAAGAGTAAAGTGACAGGAAATGAGAGGAGAGAAAAAGATGGGGAACATGCAACAAAAGTCCACAGCTGGAATGGATTTTCTTATCGCCACAAAGAATCAAAATCTACTAAATTTTAACAAAAAAGACTTAACGTTGCGACAGCCGTTTGAGTTGCAGTCCTGTTAAAAATGCCTCTGTTAATCCAGGAATCACTGTCAGGAGTTTATTTAGTCTTTAGCGCCATGTTTCCTTCCACTCTTTAGTGTTTCCTCACCCCTGACGACAGCCAGGAATCAATAGTGCACAATAATGGCAAAAGCATAAATGATTGTTGTTTAATTGCAACAATCAAAAGTGTTCTTAACAAAAATATCCTTATCTATCATAGAAATAAAGGAGTACGATTTTTTTTTAGTTATGCTGGGAGACGAGGCAGAACTGCAAATAGATTTAGAAATATTTCAGGTAGAATAATTATGAAAGGAAAAATATCCTCTTGTCATATTTTTACAGTGTATTTCATCTTTCTCTTTCTCTCTCCTTCCTGTTGACCATCATCTCTTTTACATTATATTTTTCAGTAATTGGTGGAAGTCTTTCAACTGTACAAGCAACAAACACACAATGAGCAGCTTGTGTTTTAAGCTGTATTCATATTTCCACGGAGTGTGAGATGTGGCCATCTATGTGACTAAGTGCAGATAATGAAGCTTTCTGATGTGAACGTTGCTGTACATTTAAATTCATAAAGATATGTGCAGTTGTGTGTCTGACACCCTTATTAAATCCATAATTAACCTTTGACCATATTGGAGGTTTGTGTGAATGTGTGGAGGTGTTTTTATACTATGTGTGTAGAAAAACACAGGTTGGAGAGTCTTGCTGACTTAAAAAAATAATAAAAAAATGCACAATCCCCCTTCCCCCTCAATATTATATCTCTCAATTGTTTAACTCTCTGTCTTGTCCCTTGTTTCTTCCTGTAGCGCTGTAACGCCTTGGCCGAACAGAAGGTGATTCTCATGTCCTACGTGGCTCAAAAGGCTCAGACTCCTGGACAGGTAAAATCCCATATTACTGCTTAGTAAAGGGTAATTCTGTTTTTTAACAACTTGGGTCTTATTTTCATACTGCTTTAATATTACAATAGCTGATAAAAGGACTAACTAGACTGATTCCTAAGTGTGTTGCCCTGTCTGACAGTGTAGCTTAGTTCAGTACAGTCAATCAAATCATGAATTAAGCGATAATGTGGCGTTCAGGCGTTCAATCATTAGCAGAGCAGATGGTCACACTGAGCCTGACAGCATCCTGCTACACAACACAAGAACCCACATGTAGCTCTCCTGCTTAAGTCTCCTTTTTATCTAACTTACAAACATGAGTATGTGTCTTGTCCTGCAGCTTAGCTTGTTCAGTGAGCCACCAAACAAACATTCAGGGGTAAAGTGCACTGCTTAATTAGCAGCTTAACCGCAGCACATTAAACAGCATATAAACATACGTGTGCAAATGTCAACGGTTTGGTCACTGTTCTTCAAAATCCCTGTTTATTCATGACTTGTAGCTACAGCAGTTTGTTTACTTCGTCTCTCTAAACTAATATCGATCAATGATGACACAGCTGAGACAAAAAGGACCATTTCTGATATTTCTTCAGACCTTTTTTTCTTACTTATAGTACTAGAAAACTATTACAAAACATATGTTGAGGGAGGTAATTAAATGGGATTTTAGTTGGATAAGCACCTGTTAAATATTACTGATAGTGCAAATGGTGTAACAGCAAATGTGCAGCAACAAAACTCTTAACGTCTTATCATGTTGTATTTAATTATATGTAATGTAATTGTTCTATTGTATATAAATCACTTTGATGTTTGTATGCTCAGGTGGGGAAAATTAAGGCCCTGCTGAGCCTGATTCCAGACTTCACTGAGAAGGAGCTCCTGTACCCATATCTGATGAAATGTCACTGTAAGACACATAAACACACACACACACACACACATTTACACACATTTACACTCTTACACAAGGCCTGGTTTGGTCATGTGGAGCAGCTAGCATTGCAGCGGGCGGCTCGCTGGCCTGTGGCTAAGTCAACATTAGAGGACGCATTAACAATGCATCAGGTCAAGGAGAGTGTATGTGTGTGCAGACGTTCAGGGGTTAGAAGAACACATGTCATCTAATGAGTTAGCTGTCCTGGCTAGCCTAGCGTGCTAATCGCAACACGGCCCACCACTCAGCTTTTCTGGGTTTTTTTTTCCTTTCTTACATTTTTTCCTCTTCACTCCACAACTTCTTGCCCTCTCCACCTTTTTACTCCTTTCTCTTTTTTCTTCAAATTATTTCCTTTTTCCTCCCCTCCTTGCTTTCACCTGCATCTTCTCCTCGTGTCTTCCCATCACTTCACCCTCTCACCCCTCCCGTCTCCCCTCCTTCGTACCTTGTCACACCAGAGATGACGGACATGACTATTTAATTAGCGTTAGCTAGCTGGTCGGTCAAGACAGTCATAGGGGACACAATTAGCGGTGCTCTGCTTGCCCTGTCTCTGTTATTTCCTTTTTTTCTTTTTGAGAACTTTTTCTTTGCTTTTCTGAAAAGCAGAGACCTTCATTCATTTGTCAATTTCCTAAATGTAACCTTTTTTTGCCATCTTTTTGAGAACTGGCTCTCTGATCAATGCATGCACAAATTATGTTTCCACACAACTATTGTCTTTGCTATAGATTGAACATCATTTTAAATAGGTACACATGAAAACAGAGATTATACACTGAAAGTTGATGATTTCAGCTCTATAAATTTGTAATGATCAAATCTTTTAATGTGTTTTTAGTTTCCCTTTTCAACATCTGGCCAGGTACAACTGATGGAAATCAGCTGTTTAGGCTAACTGGCTAATTTACAGCTCTTTTCTTCTTTTAGTTTTCAGTTCTGTTGATTAATGAGCAAGTACAAAAGGTTATATTGCTGTCCTTGTGCTTTATCATCACAATAATTGTTCCTAATAATTACTAGAATTCCACAAGAGGAGTTGTATAGTTCTTTAAAAGAAGTGAAATTCAAAGGGAGATGAAAGTTTTATAATTTCTTTTACGGCCAATGAACCTTTTGCCTAATTTGTTTTTTCTCCTCTGTTCATCATGACTCCAAAATTGGAGGAAAACAAATTAGTCTACACAAGTTTTTGCTCTTTCACATGTGCAACCAACAGCATTAAAGAAGTAATGTTCTGGCCAAACAATGGGTGAATACAAAAATCCAACAGTATGCATGTGCAAAATAACACAATTGTCACACCCCGAGGCATTTTTTTTGTCTCTTACACACTCTGTCAGTTTATTTTCTAAATGTTAACATTGAAATCTGAGTTTAATATGTAGAGTTTTCTTTCTCTCTCTCTCTCTCTCTCTCTCTCTCTCTCTCTCTCTCTCTCTCTCTCTCTCTCTCTCTCTCTCTCTCTCTCTCTCTCTCTCTCTCTCTCTCTCTCTCTCTCTCTCTCTCTCTCTCTCTCTCTCTCTCTCTCTCTCTCTCTCTCTCTCTCTCTCTCTCTCTCTCTTCTGCCAGCTCTGGATAAGGACTTGCCATCAGCCAAGGCTCTGTATGAGCAGATGCAGAAGCATGGGTCAGTAGACGAGCTGTCACTCAAACGGCTGGCTGTGCTGTACCGCAATGCAGGAGAGACGTTGCCCTTCACTGAGCCCCCTGTGAGTCTCTCACACACACGCACACACACACACACACACACACACGCACACAGTCCAGAGTTAAAGGATCTCAGCCCAGAAAAGTTTATATGTACTATTTTTGGGAAGTTTAACATTTCCAATAACTTCTAAATTACACTCACACAGACTTCCCCCATGTAATGAGTAAAATACGCAGTCATACAAAACTTACAAAACTTAACTCTCCACACAATCAGAGGAAGTTTGCATAAGGTAACTTTGTAAATGTCGTTCTCCTCATCACCCAGTAACCCCCTTTGACGTGCCCTGAAGTTCCTAGCAGCAATAAACTGATCACATGGAGCAACTTTGCTGTGTTATTGTTTGTGTAACTATGAGAGCAGATTTGAGAGCTTCTGGGGGGAAAATTAAGGATGAGTTCTAAGTTGTGGTGGGTGATGTGCTGCAATTTGGTTTTGGCTCGTCCATTTTCAACATGGCGGCTGGTGTCTCGTACAAGGGCTAAAGTACACTAAAATATGTTTCTAAAAACATTTAAGGCAAGAAATAGACAACATAATATTGATTGATATTTGACTGGCGCTGTCTAATTTCACAGTTTGGTCTGAGTTTCGTTAGCTGGGTGGGTTGCGCTGGACAGACTTTGCATAAAGCTTAAGTCAAAACATGATAATGTATATTCAGATACAACGATTAGTCCGTCAACTTACCGTTACTTATCCATTATGCACCGCGTTGCCAGATCCCAGAAAATGACTGGGATCCATCAATGAATCCAGTGTGTCTGCACCATTCCAGCACTACAGTATTGTGGGGCAGGGCAGTGTGGTTGACCTCATTATCATGATAATATTGCTACTACTAATTCATCCATTGCTGAGAAATGTTACAATATTGCAAATGTATTAAGTGTAATGGTGTGTGTTCCACTGATATCAATTACTATAAAACAAAACTCAATACAACAAACTTGATAATAACTTGTTTTTAATCACAATGTGCTTGGAATCAATAATTCAGACCTCAGTATTTTGTAAAATATAATTTTATATTAGATTATTATATATTATAAAATATTACATAATGCATCTGAAAGCTAATAAATAACACAAGATTTAAAAAAAAAAATCTAAATAAAACATCTCAGTACGGTAAAATTAAATAAAATCAAGCTACTGAAAGTACAGAGAATGAACTTGAACAAAGCAACCAACAATAAAATAATAGAATTGAGAAAAAAAATAAATTATTCTATTCAATTATCTCCCAAACCTACGTTATGGTGGCACACAGTGGATTACACACACACACACACACACACACTCACACACTCACACACTCACACACTCACACACACACAAACACACACACACACACACACACCTATCCATATTGATACAACAATGCAGACATGAACATATTATGAACAGATATGAGTACAAATACAAACACACACACACCACAGTGTCTAACCAGTGCTGGCAGATGTCCGGCTGGTGTTCTAATGCGTGCCATTGTGTGTGTGTTGTAGTAATGTGAAGGAGCAGTCTGCCCACTCAGGGTGGTTCAATACACACTGGCCTGCAGCTAGCCTCCTGTGTTTGTAACTCTGAGTGTGTGTGTTTGTCTGAAATTGTGCCCCATAGTCACAAATATTGTGTAAGCGAGATGGTGTCACTGCAATAGCCTCTCTCTTTTTCTGGCTCCTAGTATTTTTGAGTATTTCAGAGAGTTGCACATTTTGTAAGTGGATGTAGCAACTATTTTTGGACAAGGACACACACACACACACACACACACACATGACCCTCTCAGCCCCGGCACTTTGATCTGTTGTCCCCTCGAGGCAGGTGTAGAAGGAAGCCCACCTCTTACCTTCCCTTCACTCAGCAGCAGTACAAAGATAGACTGAGAGAGAGGGATGAAGGTAGAGAAGCTGCTGCATTATTCACTGGATGTCAGGATAGTTAAGTGATTGCCAGGTTTTATAAGCGAAAGAGAGGCAGGGGAGAGATGAATGTCAAAATGGCCGTAGTATATAAAAGTTTCTACAGTCCTCCCTCCTCTGAGTCTTTACAGAGGTTGGTGCTCCGTTAAAGAAGAAATAAAAGAAAAAAATACAGAAACGTTTTTTCTCTGAGCAATTTGTCCTTCCAGAAAAGGTTAATCCAGAACGTGGTGTTAATAGTTTTCATAGGTACTATTTGTTCTATAGTGACAATAAAAACAGGACATTTTTTCTTGTACATTTTCATTCCTCTGCACCAGTGACAGCCATGACCAGATGCCGTTTGTTTTCAGGTTGTCTGTCCGTCCCATTCTCGTGAACACAGTATCTCAGGAACACCTTGACGTAATTTCTTCAGATTTGGCACAAACATCCACTTAGACTTACGGACGAACCACTTAGATTTTGGTGGTCAAAGGTCAAGTTTACTGCAACCTCACAAAACATGTCTTTAACCATATCTCATGAATTAATATGCTAATTATGACAAAGTTTCACACAAATGTCTAATAGGATAAAATGATCAAGTGATGTCTTTTGTGCTGCCAGGTTAAAGATGTGTTTGTGAAACATCCACCTTTTAAATTTTGTGGCTTCTTTGCAGCAAAATCCATATCTGAAGCATCGTCATAACTGTGTTGGTCAATCAGAATCAGTTTTATCGGGAAAGCATGTGAACACTTACAAGTAAAATACGCTTAATACCTTTAATTAAATTCCTTCACTACAAATATTATATGAGTCTGGACAGAAATGGACGTAAACTGCAAATTGACTAGTTAGCATTGGCATACAACCGCGAGGTGTTATTTCTAGTTTTCTATGCAATTTTGTTTTGAGCACCACAAACTGTGCAGAGGTGGAGGCAAATTAAACTAAGTCTGCAGTATGTGCATGGCTAGATAGCATTAGGTGTAATCTCTTCTTCTAAAGTGAACACGGCTATTTATCAGCATTAACTGCTACATTAATAAACAAGCGTACATTGTTAGGAGCCGGCGTAATCTGCAGAAAAGCTCTCACCTTCTCCCCCCCAACTCTTACAAAAAAAAAAAAACCCACCGCAACACTTTGTCTGGATCAAAACACTGATTAATTTGCCAGAAACAGAGGCAGAGAGCGAAAAGTGTGTGTATGGGGAGTGTGCTACAAATCCCTTATTTGTGTATTAATGGGGATTTAAAGATGAAACGAGACAACCTGGTTGGAGAGTGGAGACTATTTAGACAGACCCAGGAGGGCTTAGTTTTGTAAAGAGGCGAGATGGAAACACACACACACACACACACACACACACACACACACACACACCCTCTTACAGCCTTAGTATGAGGCAGGTGAATATTCATGCGCAGCTTGTTGTGAATATGTTTGATGCTAATTCGACTCTCTTTGTTTCTCTTTCCAGGAGTCATTCAAGTTTTATGCAGAAAAGCTGAAAGAGAAAGCTGCCAAAACCAAAACAACAGCAGAAGAATAAAGATTCATCCTTCCCTCCTCTCACCTGCATCCAAATCCCTCTGTCTTCTTCCTTTGCTTTCTTTTTTTTTATACCAGTTGTTTGAGCCGAACTGTTGTTGTTTTGTGTTGTAACTTTTGGATGTTACTCTGTCAACTTGAGCTACTTGATGATGTTGATGAAGATGATGATGATGATGATAATGAGGAGAATGTACAGAAGTATTTATGCTAATAAATGATGTTAGGAATCCAGATTTTGAGCTGGCGTCTTTGTGTATTTTTATATGGCGTGTAATCATTCGTGCAGTAGACTTTTTCTCGGGGCAGCACGTGAAGCACAGGTGGAATTAACGGCATTAACAAAGGCTCAATTCCATTCGGGTGTCCCAGTGAGTCAATATACACAATACCACAGCCCTGACATACCTAACCAGAGTGCAATTATTGTTAGGTTGTTAATTACACCTGAGTTTTTCCTGCCAAGACATTACACTATTGCAGTGTCTCAATTTCATACTACAGTCTAACTGTATGCACTATAAACTGTAGGATTGCAACTAACTATTATTTTGTTTATTGATTAATCTGCACATTATTTTTCCAAATTAATCGTTTCCTCTATAAAATATCCAAAATGATTAGCCTAATCTTCAAATGTCTTGTTTTGCCAGCGTAACACTCCTTAATTGAAAAGATATTCAGTTTATTATCATTTATGACACATACAAGCTATTAATCATCACATATAAGCTATTAATCATCACATATAAGAAGCTGCAACCACCAAATATTTAGATTTTTTTCTTTTTGAAAATTATTGCAAACTATTATTTGTCTATCAAAATAGCTGCCAAGTAATTTTCTGTTGATAATCAATTACTCAAATCATTGCAGCTCTGATATACTACATACTTACGATTATAATGTTTTTGCAGTTGGTTTATAAGTTTATGGTTTTAAGTTCTCATATAATACTTAATTCAATACACTGTACATTGTTCCCCCTGGACAACTTTTCAGGATCTCAAATCTTGTTTTGCTTAAATCCCTGTTGCTCTCCAAAATCGGTCCCTGATATTCCTGTTTCAAAGTAACGAGCTGTTCTTGACCCTGTCAGAGGCCGGCCTTGGATAATACACACCGGTTATTTCCCAAAATGATTGTGTACTGGTAGACGTCAGAGGGTCGGCACAGGCAGCGGAGCTCATTTGAGAAACAAATTAGGGCGCAGGAGAAGTAACATGGTTACAGGGAATTTGTGTTGTGAATTTATTAACCAGCGCTCGTCTAAACCCCATCATTGTTTGCCTATTGTAACCCTGTGAAAAAGTGATTAAGTAATATGTTTTTAATTAATGATTTTTGTTTTTTAATAAACATGAGAAGACATTTTTCCCTAGGGTGTTTTTAATGATGGTGTTATATGCACTTGGTTTAATCCCCTTATTATTTCACATGAAGAACCCTTTAAAAGGTTTTGTGTAGTGCTGAAATAACAACCAGTGTGAAGGAAAGTGATGTGTGATGGAAAATGAAACTGCATTGCAACGAGAGACGATGTAACTGGCAGAAAGTATGGAGACAAAAATAAACACGCTGAAGTGGAGCAATTTGATTGAATACTTTACTAATTTGGACTCAAACCATGTCTGTCATATATTTATCAAGTTTTTGCACCAGTGCAAACACACACAGCTTACATAATCTTCAATCTATGAGGACACAACAAGTACAAGCTCTTTTTTTTTCTCAGTGTGACTTACTAAATCTCTACTAGGCTTTTTTCAGTGCTCCCTATACTGGCACACACATTGTTAAGCTTAATAACCTTACATATACAAAAAAGATAAAGCTGTAGAAAAAAAGAAGATTGAAAATGGAACAAGCAAAAGCCCCAGATGGATATCTGCCAAAGTGGCGCTCTAATCATTTGCCAAGATGGAGAAGGGAGGAAGAGTAAAAAAAAAAAATCCATAATTTTAACTCCGGTGTTACTGCAGAGCTCTGCTGCCATCCAGCAGCAGACAGCGTTACTGCAGGAAGTGCATCTACTGTTTCAGACTCACTCTCAACTTTCTTTTTCCTCACCATTTACTAATTACTCCCATATTTAAACTAGTAATGCTGGCTACATGTTAATGATCAATGATGACAGAAATTGCTGCACTTTTTTTCAATTATAGGTGATATTTTTTACATCCTGAGTTGTCAGGGTGGTTATGACATGTTTGATTTACCATTTAAAACAGTGCTAGAGTTTTCTGATTTTTGTAAAAGATTCTACAAATACAATACAAATATATCACTTTTCTCACCTAAATTAAGCACTTTTTCACACTAATGAGAACAGTTAACCCTAACACAAACAATGGAAAGCATGGCTCAGTGTCGAACCAGTCGACCTAGAACCCTAATTACTTTTTTTACCACTTCCTGTGGTAAACCCTGAATTTGTGTGTGATTTCAGGTGGCGTTGATTTGATTGTAGAAATTGGTCCAGATTTGTTCACCAGTCTTGACTGGACTTCTGTTTGATACATTTTAGGGCCACGTAGTAGAGCGCCATGAAGGCCAGACAGACTGCCAGCAGCACCAGGTAGCACGAGTACAGAGGGTACTGGTTCATGTTCATGGCCTCCACCACCTGAAAGACAAAGAGAGAAGATGAGAAAGATGTGAACATTACTTTGGTTTCAATAGTTGTATTGAGTTACATACAATGCTCTCCATATACAATACTTATAAATAATGAATTTACCTTAAAATTGAACAACTAGGATTCTAATTGATTGTTGCAAAACTGTTTCATTAATGCCTATGTATGATTCTGTATTTGTGTATCTGTTTTTAACTCACGTGTAATCCATCAACATAGATGGTTATGTTTCCGAGCTTGACGGGGTACTTGTTGCCTCTGAACTGCACCTGCAGCATTCCCTCAAAGCCCCAGCGCATGAAGGAGGCGTGAGAGAGCCACGAGGCCACTGGAAAGTTAAAAATACACACAAGTATTGACATCACATACTAATCAGCAAACTGTTTTCTTTCCCCCTCCTTAGTTCTCCAGCTCCTGGCAAATTTGAACCCTAAGAATAATGAGCCAGATCTTTGTGTGCATCTGTTTCCTCACCAAGCCACATATTCTCCAGGTTGATGACAAAACCTCCAGTCAAATAAAAGACGGTGAACAAAGAGTTGCCCATGAACGCTGAGGTCTGCAGGGTAGGCAGCGAAGCAGCTACAAACAGAGCCATGGCTCGACTGCAGTAAACCATCAGCCACACCAGCAGGAAGTTGAGGAGGAAATTGTATGGATCCTCGTTGAGCCCCGCCAGCCAATAGATGGGCAGACCGTAAACCAAGGTGAACACACAGTGCTCTGGTAACTCCCCCAGAATCTAAATGTGGAGAAAGCATACATTAAAATATATAGAAATGCAGAGGAAAAATGTATTTGCATGCAGACACACACACAGTGTCTCATATTTCCCTGAGTTTCCAACACTACATTACAGTACTGTACATCACTGTCAGTCCAGCATGGAGCAAGACTGACCCCTACTGGAGATCCTGTTTTTATCACTAAGGTTTACCTTGGCAAAGAAGTAAGATGTGACAGAGTACATGCCGTCCTCCAGCTCGTGGTAAAGCATGGCTCTCTCTGTGTGACCTGCGGAGAACATTAAATTAGCCGGATGACACATTGCACAGTTAATAGGTACAGCGCTATAACATCTGACATCAGGTTTTCATAAAGAGTGTTCTTCCTTTATTGAGTGCTGATACACAATACAGAAATAAGTATCATGAGTCATGGATGCTCTCCAGCAACATAAATGTAATATTTGTATTATAATAGAAACCCTAAGCCGCAAAAGTCTTACAGACATCTACATTATTCCTCAGGCCGCAGTGTGTTATGCAGGCAGTGTTAAAGTATTCAGCCCTGACTCATAAATTGGAATTAGTTTTATACATTATCTTGTCACTTGACCTTGACCAGACCTAAACCTGACTCATAATGGCTTTTGGATAGACACAATCTTACTATCTCTGCAGTTAATCAAATATCTTGTTGTGAATGAATATAACATAACTCAGAGTCCATGAACTCTGTGTCCAACTCACAAATCTGTCTGATAAATTGTTGATAACTTTGGCTTTAATAACTTCCCCAAACTCTTCTGAAGACACTACTGTCTGAACAAAAAGTCTCCTCTCCTTTTCCTCTCATCCTATTAAACTGCTGTCATTACTCACATTTAGCTATGACGTCCAGCACCACGGCGAAAGGGGTGAGAGCTCCGATCATGTAGAGGAGCGCCACGGTGTCCTGAATGGAGAGACGTTCCTCTCCTGCCCCGTAATATAGAAAACCGACCAGCAGTGACATGAGAAGGGCCTCGAAGCCGTGGACCAATAAAGTGACCAGGTCTCTGTAGTCATTGTACATATGACGCCTGAGGGAGAAAAAAGGAGGGGAAGTGAGTGTGTGGTTGTGTACCTCTTGAGTCTTGTGCTAAATCTGTGAAGTATTTGTTGCTCTTACCTGATGAGGATGGTAAATTGATGAAGTCTGCCAGGCAATCTGTTGCTCTTGTTGGATATAGTGATGACTTCTTCTCCTTTAACTGTGCTGGGCTGCTGAGGGCTGCAGGCAGGAAAACAGTGGGTAAGTTCACTGGAACAAGTTTCCCATGAATCATAAACATTGATAATAAATCTCAATTAATTATAGTAATTAATAAACTAAAATTCTTAAATGTCCTGAATTTTGGGTCTGCGGAGAAGGTACCATCTAGTCATCTACCCAGAGTATTCACTCTTTCTGACCCAAAATGTCTATTTAAGATATTAGAGGTTTTTTTTTAAAGATTTATTTTTGGACTTTTTTGCCTTTATTTATATAGTAACTGGCAGAGAGGCCAACAGCAGCAGAGAGGGGAATGACCTGCAGTATAGGTCCCTGGCCGGATTAAAACCAGGGACGCTGCGATTACGTGGCATGAGCTCTAACCACTCGACTGCCAAGGCGCTCCTATCCTTTAGAAATATGCCATTTGCATTTCACAGATTTAAGGTAATAATGGACAAGTGAGACATTGGGGTCTCACTTTCTAACAGTGAAGGTAACTTCCTCATACATATTAACAGTGCATAACCCCAAAGATAATCAGTTTTGCTCATATATGACAAAAGAATGATCAAATCCTCACTGAGTCCTCAGAATCCTCATCTAATGCACATATTTGGTATTTTTGCATAAAAAAATTATTATTCCATTAACAAAAATTGTTGCCATTTTTTGATGATTAACTTATCTAAATGTCTGTTAACTTAAGTAGAGAAGAGCATAAGAGGGGAAAAATAGATCACAATTTGTAAGATAAGATTGAGTAGAAACATGAGAAAAGTTGGGGGAAAAATGTGTACATGAAGAGAAAAGAGGCCAAACTTACACACACACAAAAAAAAACACAGCTACCTGCCAGTGTGTGTCAGTGCTGTGCTGCTCCCAGCTGGTTTCCACATGTGATCGTCTGTGTCTCTGACCTTTTCCATGAAGTGCTCAGCCAGAACTCTAGCCCGCTCCAAACACTCGGCCTCTTGATCCAGACTACGCCGGTCTATACTGATCAGGTCAACTGGACACACACACACACACACACACACACACACACACACACACACACACACACACACACACACACACACACACACACACACACACACACACACACACACACACACACACACACACACACACACACACACACAAAATAAGTCTGGGTTATATTTAACATGGTGGTTGTTTCAAGAGTATTTATCACTAATTGGACATATTAAGCAGATCAAATATGTTGCTGCTCTGGGAACTTTTGTGCATTGCTGGTACATTTCTTTGTCCTAAATTTCCTCTGGCCATTGAGTGTGTTCGTGATAACTTTAAGCCATTGCTTTCTGACACACACACACACTAACCATAGAAATCAGAGGGGTTGCAGTATCGTGGGCAGGGGTATCCTAGTGCGGTGAAGTAAGGCACCATGTCACGAGCAGCACCGCAGTAAACAGCAGAACCTGACGAGAGCAGGACAACAAGGTCGAACAGCTGGAAGATATCTGATCGAGGCTGGTGGACCGACAGCAAGACCAGACGGTTTCCCCGGGCCAGGCGGGACAGTGTGATCACCAGGTTGTGGGCTGTGAAACTGTCCAAACCTGACGTGGGCTCGTCCAGAATCAAAATACCTGAAATGTGAAAAAAGACCAGTTTAATAATCCATAAAAAAGACATGATTCTGCTGGACTGAATTTTTTCCTTTCATCCTATTTCTGTTGTTCCTCTGGTGTTTGAAGGCTGTGGTGATGCAGAGCGGATTCAGACAGGTAAAAAGGGGGAATAGATTTTAATAAGGGCTGGAAAATCTTATCAGGACAGGTTCACTGAACTCAGAAAGGTTCACTCAATAAACAACTGTGTTCTACCATTCAGGCCCCATTCAGTTTCTATATGTATTGTACGTTACATCTTAATGAATACTGGTGAACTATGAACACAGGTGTTATCAGCAGAAGCATTACAGTAGGTCTTGTTAGATTTGCTGTTCATAGTTTCAGCATTCAACACCATCATCCCTCAGCCTGCACCTGCTGGGCCTGAAAACCTCAGTCTGCAACTGGATACTAGACTTTCTCACTGAGAGACCACAGTCAGTAATGATGGGCAATAACACATCGAGCACCGCCACACTGAGCACAGGGGCCCCCACAAGGATGCGTGCTCAGCTCCCCCTGCTCTTCACCTTGCTGACCCATGACTGTGCACCAAATTACAGCTCCAACCACGTCATCACAATTGCGGAAAACGCAACTGTGGTGACGACTTAAACTTCAGAAATGAGGTGAACCAACTGGTCACGTGGTGCAAAGATAACAGGGGATAGATTGGAGATTGTTATTGACTTTTGGACACCCAACAACCCCCACTGACCATCAACAGCACTGCTATGGAGAGGAGCACCAAATTTCTGGATGTGTACGTCACCAAGGATCTCTCCTGGATGAATAACACTTAATCAATGATCAAGAAAGCCCAGCAGCGTCTGTACTTTGTCTGTAAGCTAAAGAGAGCGAGAGCCCCGGCATCCAACATGAGCTCCTTCTAAAGAGGCATCATCGAGAGCATCATGACCAGCTGCATCACTCTATGATTTGGGAGCTGAACTGCCTCCAACTGCAAGACCCTGCAGCACATAGTGTGAACACGGCTGGGAAGATTTACTGATGCCTCACTGCCCTCCCTCCTGGACACTTACATCACCGGAGTAACCCGCAGAGCCTCCAGCATTTGGAGGAACCCCACCCATCCTTCACACAGCCTATTCAGTCTCCTGGCATCAGATTAGGGGAAAAGCCAGGCTGTCAGGATGCTGAACTCTCTCCCCTCTGCCTCCAAACAGTCTGGACAATAATTCACCCATTTCACCTCCTACATGTCCAACAGTACTGACCATAAGAACATTTTATACAAACATGCACACACACACACACACACCCACACCCACACACACACTCGGTATCAGCCACTTTACACAGAACGCTACTCTTAACTTCTTTAATTAGAAGAGTACAGTTTAGAACCTGCTCTATGTGTAAAGTGACCTTTTTGTGATTTGGCGGCATACAAATAAAGATTGATTGATTGATTGATTGATTGATTGATTGAATTACTCATCCTGTGGATTGCACTACATTTATTATCATTGCAGTTTTTGTTCTTGACCTGTGCCTTGTTATTGCCCCCCTGACCCAGTACTTTTTGTATTTCTTTATCGTAGTATTTTTAAACCCTTTATTGTGTTGTTTAGTGTTTGTATATGCCTACACTGGGGTCTGAGAGATACATGTACATACCGCAGAACTGACAGTAAAGTTGACTTTTACTATTTTTATAAATAATTAACACTTGGCCAACTGCCTTACAATTGTTGCGTCTAGTTAATAAGTAAATAGGTAAATTATTTACAAAATCCTATAAATTAAATTAGTTGTTTTAGAGCTACAAGCTCAATAGTATTTAACTTTGAAAATCGAACATTAACTGGCTGCTTGTATGAGATAAAGTGCTCAGTGTAAAACTTAAAATACACACCCAGCCACACACACACACACACACACACACACACACACACACACACACACACACACACACACACACACACACACACACACACACACACACACACACACACAGAGACATGCTAACAGCTCTGTGAAGCTGAACTTAGACAGAGCAGTGCATTGTTATAATGCTGATTCAAACTTTTGACCTGATAATGGCACTATATGAAAAGAGATCTCCAAAGTTATTACAATTCCTCCTGAGGGGAACATGAATGTGTGTGTGTGTGTGTGTGTGCCAAATTTCATGGCATCCTTCAGATAGTTGTTCAGGTATTTCACTCGAAATTAAAAATATGAACCTCATGGTTTTGCTAGAGGAAAGGTCATCATCTGTATGTGAATCTGTGAGATAAATGTGAACATGATTTTGAATTTGTGAGAGAGTTACAGCTCTATAAGATGCTTCATAAAGTTGCAACTATGAGATGAAACTTAGAGAGAGTTTAACAGTCCGTCTCTCTCTTCTTTTTTCTCTCACCAGGGTTCCAGAGAAGTTGGACGGCTATACTGACTCTCCTCCTCTCCCCTCCGGAAACACCCCTCACATAGTCGTTCCCCACCCTGGTGTGTGCACACTGTCTAAGCCGCAGCTCTGCAATGACATCGTCCACCTGTGACAGAAAACAGCAGAGATGTGGTTTTTCAGGTGTGACTTGTAAGATCTGCGTTATGAGCATTTTACATTTGAAAAGACAGACGCTGCCATCACATCTGTTCCAGCTGTGGATAGAGTATAATCAGAACTTGAGAAGGTCCAGGTATTTGGTGAGTGTTTGTATTATGAAGTGGATGAATAAGATCTTGGGAACATTTGGTTATTGTACACAGCATGAGCTATAAAACCGCCATGCTGTGCACATATCGAGTCTGTTTGGAAATAGTTTGAGTCCTGTTTATGTAGTGAGCTTGATCTTACCCTCTGATCCCGCTGAGCTTGTGTGAAGTGGGTGGGGAGCCTCAGTTTGGCTACAAAGACGAGAGTCTCGCGGACGGTGAGGTGAGGAAGAAGGCGGTCGTCTTGGCGGACGTGAGCGATACTCTTCTTCACCAGCTGGGGTGTGTTGGTCTTTCCGTTGATCAGAATCTGGCCGGATGTCATTATACCGCCTTCATCCCGACACGTTATTATGTCCAGCAAAGATGTTTTACCACAGCCTAAGTGAGGATGATGATCACATATTCAAGGCAAAGTTTAAACATAGAAAAGAAACTTCTCACAACCAACAAAACTCACTTTACAAGTCAAAGTTTTAGTCCGCATGTATTACATATATCTGTTCTTTTTTTCTACACCGGTGAACATCTATTAGCCTCCAAAGGTAGCAGTTTTTCATCCTTTCTTTCTAGTTCTTATTGAAATTTTGGGCTTGATTGTCCAGGTGAACAATGTTGCTGACATGAGGTCCTTTGCCAAGCTTGACAGCAGAAAGGCAAGTGGAACAAATTACATCTCCCAAAGAGGCCATTACATTAATTACCTTGATTAGAAACTTAAAATACTTAAAAGCCCAGTGTGTGTGTGTTTGTGTGTTTGTGTGTGTGTGTGTGTGTGTGTGTGTGTCTGTGTCATAGGCTACTTTTGGGGAAAAATGTCAGACTTAGGACCAGTTTATTGGGGACGGCTTGCCCAGTTGGAGACAAAACATTTGTATCTAGTTGGAAAAAGGCAGATTTTTGGGCCAGTGGTTAAAGTTAGGGGTAGGTTAAAGTTATGGAAACAGCTTGAACACTGCAGGGCACCAATATCAACTTAAACTCAAGAGGACATTCAAGCCCTGCAGTGTGCAAGCTGGTTCTTTGTTTTTTGACATTTGCTCACTTTCAGCCCAGCATCTGCACTCCATACTCCTATTTAGCTTAAAGTTAGGGTAAGGATTAGGGTTACACAAGTAGTGGTGATGGCTAGGGTTAGGTTAAGTCTCCAGGAATTGAATGTAAGTCCATGTAATGTCCCCAAACATGACCAGGATCTGAAATGTAAGTCACCTGAGCTGCCGATGATGGCCAGCATCTGTCCGCTTCGTACTCTAAGGCTGAGTTTGTTGATGGCCGTCTGCTTGTTTCCTTTCATCTCCCATGGCAACTTGAACTCCGACAACCTCTCATACCAGGGGATCTGAGCTGCTGTGTCCACCTGTGAACACACACAAACGCACATTTACACAAATAGCACATACAGTATGCACATGAATGGTATACACCGACATACACATGCAGAGGTTCAAACTGTTACAAGCTAAAGATAACTGTGTGTGTGTGGAGTGCAGCTGTCCTTCACTCACCTCATAGTGCAGGTTGTTGACCTCCAGCTCGTTGCACCCTCCACTGTAGGTGAAGTAGAGGCTGCTATCTTCTTCAGACGAGAACAGGTCTATGTCTTGACACTGTTGGAGAGAGACAGACAGGTCAATTGGTTTCATAGAGGCAAGGACACATTCATTTCAATTTTTTATTTGAATCCATATCAGTTTTTTTTTTAAGTAAGTGAACTATGGATTTACAAGAGCTCAAGGGAATCTGAAGGGACCATTTAGTGCAGTCAGACACCTTATATAAAACTGGGAATGGGAACATTTCTACTGTATAAAATCTAAAATGCAATCTTATCCACTGGCACGTGAAGAAATATCAGAATAATATTTGATCTCTGATATTGTTGTTTGATTATATACTCAGTGAGAGCACATCACCTAGTTTATTAGACCGTTTTATTGAGTCATTAATTTAATAATCACTGTGTCAATGCACACATGTTCATATGTATGTGCATCTGTGTGTGTGTATTTAAAGGCATGCGTGTGCTTGTGTGTTTGTACGGGCAAATAATTGTCTGAGACCTTTTGTGAGGCCAGAGTCCAGTTTAAATGACCTTCATATTACCATTATGTAATTCTAACATTGACCCAATAAAATAAGTCAAAAGTGAGCACGTGCTCATACATAATCCACAGAACATACTGTACACTGTATTAAAGGTAATGTGTATACTGTAAATGTCATGAACTGTAACATGGCTGATATGGGTCGTAGTGACCTAAAATCCTGTTTTCAGACCCTCCTGGTGCTTTTTAAACCATTAAGAGATTAATCTACAGAGTATCTGCGAAAATGACTGTGGTAACCAGTACTTGCAAGGTGTGCTCATTAATAGGAGAAAGAGGGAAACCAGGTGTCTTCAAGCCATGCATGGTCAAATTTAAATACACAGAATACTGTTCCTCTTAAATGACCCAACCTCTTGTGCATCACGGTTTAGTTAAAAACAGTTTACAGACCCAACAGTTACAATAAAACTACAAAGTTCAACAATGTATTGCAGCAATGAACAGAAGAGACAGATGATGAAGATAGAGTTAAAGTCTGTGCAATTACTCTGCAAAATAAAAATGAAGTGTGATAGTAAAAGCGATAGGAAACTTTGTAAATATGCTCTGATGGATACAATGCCAAAAAATATTAATCCTCAATTGCACTGGCGATCAAAGAACAATGAATGATTATTTGTCAAGTAAATTCAAATAAATAGTAATAAAAACTGCACATTTTAAACTTCCATGTATTAATATGACATGAAAGTAATTGTTTTGTGTCCTAAATAAGGAACCTTTTTAAAATTTTGGGCTCTAAATATTAAGGGAAATAGAAAATATTTTACCTATTTCTTTTACATTAAAATCAATCTGAGCTCAAAGCTCAATAAATTCAGATAATAAAATCCATGGATATGCAGCAGTTATTGTATAAACAACCGTTCAGTAGTTGGCGGGGGTGAAACCATATTAGTGCAGGAATTTAAACACGATACCTCTCAAGAGCGGTAAAAGAAAATGTAAAAAACGCGTTCCAATATCTGCATGATACCATGCAACACACTGACCTGTGAGGAGCCATTTGTTTGGCCATTGTCTATTTCTGTGTCCATGATGTTGCAAGTGGCTGGTTGACGTTTCTAGGGTCAAGAGGTCAACGTTCCCTTTTTTCCTCTTCTGTTAGGTCCCTCTCTGTTTCACTTTTCGGGTCTCTATTGTGTTTGCTCTCCTGTTCTCCTTCTTTTCTCCTTGTTAGGTAGTTTGACTCCAGTCCATCTGAAGAACCCCTCTGATGTCACCTCATAAGCCTCTTCTTTCAAACCACTCGAGCTCATGTCATGTCAGTTCTTCATCTGCTTTGCTCTGTCAGTCAGCATTTCTGGTCGTAGAGCACAATTTGAGGACTGAAGTGAGGCTGACAGCCAGTCAATCTGCTCAGCGTGTGTTTTTTGTCTTCTTTATACAACTCCAGATCAAAGTTCTCTGAGATAACGCAACATTCATTGTGTGTTTATGGTTCCCGAGAGACACCACTGCTGCGCTGTGTAGGGAATTGGCGCAGAGAAACTCAGTGTGAGACTGTGCAACGACTCACTTTTAGAGCCACATATGCTGTATAAGAGTTATGTGGATATGAACAAATTGATCTGAGACGGACTTGATACACTCATAATTGTTTGGAGTAGCAGATTGGCCGGATAACATGAACAAATTCTACTCAATGCAGGCGGTGGAGCCAGAGAACGGGACCAATTTTAGAGAGACCTTTAAGTTTGTGTCTGAGGTGAAGAGGGATTTATGGAAGGATGGTGGAGAGGAGCGATCAGAGCCCTCCTGCTGCCTCAGTGTCAGCAAGATCTCCTACACAGTCAGGTAAATGTGCAGGCAGAGTGAACGAGAGGACGACAGAGAGACTGATGTAAAAACAGACTGAGAATCAAGTAGATGAGATCATACAGATGATACATTATTATGCATACATAGTCAAGTGTAGGTCAAAGTGTCTTTGATTTTATGATACTGATAATGAAACAGAAGAAAAATGATGTCTGTTTTGTCTGTGTAATATAAAATGAAACACATGCCTGATTGTTAATATATTTTCAAATCAAATGATGATCAATTTGACTCTGAGGGTTGATTATATTCTGGGAATGCTAAAAATGTGTGTGTGTGTGTGTGTGTGTTTGTGTTTGTGTGTGTGTTCCAGTGAGCGTGTGGGTCCGTGGTGGGACTTGCCCTCCTACAAGAAAAGATGGACTCGTCAGATCCTCAATGATGTCTCCTTGCACATTGACAGTGGGCAGATCATGGGCATATTGGGCAATTCAGGTTCGCACTCAGCTCAATCCAAAGAGCAAAAAAAACAACAACCAAATAGTTAAAACAATTTGATGATTTTATGAACATGCATTACATAGCTGTCAAACTGTAATATTTTTTGTATGGAAATTGCTCTGTTAATGATTGATGTAGTTATTAGAAATTGTTAAACATTGAATGTTTTGCTGAAGAATGCAAATAAAAATAATGAAAGCACATTTTATTCAGACTGAAGGTCAAATTAACTGGTTACCACTATAGTGTAAAAGTGGTCACATGTGTTGCTAAGGTTCCTATTCCTAGATATGTGACCAGATATCTTATTTTACTTTAATTACATATGTATCTGTGTGCTCATATGTGTGTGTTTGCGATGTAAAGGCTCAGGAAAGACCACGTTGTTGGATGCCATCTCTGGGAGGATTGGAAACTGTGGTTCATTGACCGGTGAGGTCTTCGTTAACGGCAGGAAACTGAAGAGAGAAGAGTATCAGGACTGCTTCTCCTATGTGCTGCAGGTGACACACGAGCACACAAAGCCATACTTTACACAGACAGAAAGACAGACAGACAGACAGACAGACAGACAGACAGACAGACAGACAGACAGACAGACAGACAGACAGACAGACAGACACACAGACAGACAGACAGACAGACAGACAGCCAGACAGACAGGCAGACAGACACACACACACACACACACACACAAACACACACACACAAAATTATTTATGAGATATCTATAAGAAATCTATATAAGAAATCTATACTAAACACACACATGCACTTCCCATTGCCTTAGTTAGTTCCCATCGCACACTGACACCAGGGTTAACTTTTTCTCATCATATCGAATGATGAGTGGCTGCATGTAGACATTTTGTATTTACTTAAAATGTACATAAATACCAAACCACAAACTCCATGAACAGTCCATTTTGCAAAAACTCCAGAAAAAGTTGCCCTGGTCTCTGTGTGAAATTAACTAAGACCCTTGATAGCCTCCTCATACACCTAATCTCTCAATGAGAGGTGCTCAAGTGTATCCAAAGCCTGAATTAAAAACACTGGCTTAAAACTGGCCTTGCTTCCTTTCAAATCACCTCCCCCTACTCGCTGATAGCACCACCGCCCCCCACCCCCCCACGCTCTCTAAGCCTTGTCATTAACTTCCCCTGCTAAGCTGTAGATGAGGAGGTGATATGAGCACCTGATATTAAAGTCATTCAGATGAGAGACTAAGGAGAAGTGGGATTGGGAGGTGCCACGTGTTAATTGAGGCAGGCAGAGCAGGTTCAACACGTTCAAGCTATGAATGTACGTGTGTGCACATATCTGTTTGCACACACGTATGTATATGAACATGCAGTATGCAGTAAAGTACTACTAGCGTCCAAGATGGTAGTACACTCAGTGTGCAGTGATGTGCAGCCACAGTACTCTAGATTACAACTCGGAAATGTACACTTTGCTGTTGCCCTAAAGTGTGATGATAGCAGGTTATAAAAATCACACAGGGCAGCTCAGGTCCTCTATTCATTTAAAATAGCCAAAGAAGATCCTGGCTAGTTATTGAAACAGGAATATTTTAGTGGTTTTATTCATTCATTTTGGTCTTTAGCAGACTTCTCTAAACGTTTCTTAATAAACACACAGTGCCTGAATCTATTGAAAGCGAGTATCACTTTGAATCCCATAATTAATACTCACTCACCTAATACACTTTTCTGTTGCCTAAATGTGTGATAGCAGGTCTATAAAATTACACAGAGCAGGTCAGGTGCTCTGTGGATTTAAAATAGAAAGAGAAAGAAAGAGAATTAAATTGTTGTGGACCGCCATCTCACATTGATCCCCTGAGAACACTCAAACTCTTTGACTGGTTTTGTTTCTTCAAGGAATGAAAAAACAAAATGCCAGTCTGACTATTAAGCTTCCAGATATACAGCAGTGGAGATTGGAAGTGATCATACTCTATATGCAGCTATAGGTGGAGATAATTGAAATTTCACAAAAATTTAGAATTTTGCATTTTTTCAAGCTTTCCAGTGCAAATCCATAGTCTTGGTACCCATGTCTCCTGTAAATAAAAAGTGAGAAAGACTGTACTGCAAAGCCTAAAAAATACATTTTACAATATCCATATGTTGTGTTTCTCTTTCTTGTTTCTTGTTATTGTTTTTTCCTGATTTATGACTCTCTTTCTCCTCTCCCTCTCTTCATCTCTGTCAGAGCGATAACCTGTTGAGTTATCTGACAGTGGAGGAGACCTTAACCTACACAGCTCAGTTGGCCCTGCGGAACCACTCGGTCACAGCTATCAAGAAGAAGGTGACTTTTGGGAGCTTCTCCTGCTCTGTCCACTCCATTTTTCCAGGTTTCTTTATCTTAAACTTGGCATTTCACCCTGCTGGGGAGAAGACAAAGACGAAATGTGCAGATGAAAAGAATCACAGAAGAAATCACTAAGGATGAAAGCACATTACAAAGTTTCAGCAAAATTATTGCTAATAAGACACCCAACACATAATTAGAAAATGTAGATGTAGACTTTTCTTTCTTTAATCGGACACTTTCTCACAATGATTGGGATATTTTGATGTGCATTTTGCCAACTAAGCCAAATATGGTTGTCACATTCTGCTCCAAGGAAAATTGTGCAGATTTGAACAATGCTTTAAATGTCAAATGTGTTGCCACATGTTTGAGACATTAATTAGTTTTAGGTATGCTGACACACAGCAATTACACCCATCCAGCTGGTGTGTTTACCATATATGTTCAATTCAAAGAGACAGATATATCTGTCAAAAAGGACCAAAAATGTACGACTAGTGCGAGGCATCATTCAAGAAAGTCAATGACCATTTGTTAGCATGTTTTTAAACTTAGAAAAATATGCCTTATCTTATTTCCTTTGATCACAAAACAGCAAAGAGACACACACAGAACGACAGTAAACAGAGAATATTTAGACTACTAAACAAGTGAATTAACTAAAACTATCCTTAAAAGAAATAATTCTCTCTTCACCTGACCCTTGACCTCTGGCTCCTGTGCAGGTGTCGTCGGTAATGGCCGAGCTGAGTCTGAGTCATGTGGCTCACAGTGTAATCGGAGGTCGTGTTTTCCCAGGGATCTCTGGGGGTGAGAGGAGGAGGGTCTCCATTGCCAGCCAGCTACTTCAGGATCCCAGTGAGTAGGTCCGCGGCAGAGATACGATTGAGGAGAATCAAAGGGTTTTTTATCCGTCTACAAGTTTTAAATCATTCATATTGTGGATGCTGAATCTAGTACATCATTGCACACAAACACATGATATTTCATAGATATACTGCAGGAAGCAACAGGATGGGAGGCAGGACTGTGTCACACCAAGAAAAGAAGAAAGTTCACCACTAGACCTGTCTCTCCCCTAAGAGTTTTAGAAGTCCACACTGAAAGAAAACAAAAGGATCTAAGTGAGAGAGGAATGAGGAAAGGACAGAGAAAGGGACGGAGGGAGAGATGGAGAAGAGTAATGAAAGACTGGGTTATCAGACCACAAAGGGAATGAGCAGGGACCCACCTCTGCATATATGTGTGTGTGTGTGTGTGTGTGTGTGTGTGTGTGTGTGTGTGTGTGTGTGTGTGTGTGTGTGTGTGTGTGTGTCTGTGTGTGTGTGTGTGTGTGAGTGAGAAAGTGTGTGAAAGTGTGTGAAAGTGTGTGAAAGTGTGCCTATGCTCATCCCAGGTGTAGTTTATCAAGTCTACAGTCCTCTAGGGAGGGTGAAGGGTCTCAGTCCTCATTGAGGATTATATTGGTCATGAACACACACACGCACACACACACACAGAGTAATGAGGAGTTCCCATTCGCTGACTCTCCAATCAACCAGGAAATGAATTAATCTCACAATTAAAGCATCTGCTAATTCCACTCTGCTTTCATAATGCAAAGAGGCAATCTTTTAATTGTCCTAATAAGAGTAATTAAGTAAAAAAAAAAGAACTCGCTTATCTTCACAAGTTATAAGTTGGCCCCGCTGAGATTCCTGCATGTGCCACTTAATAAAAAGTACATTTAAAAGTTTCTAACTTAAAAGAAGAAAAAAGTTACCTGTCATGCCTTTCTCTTGTTCTCCGTGTTTTAATGTGTGACAAAACTCACATGAAGGTGATGATGTCATCATTCTGATGTCGTTGCAGGGGTGATCCTATTGGATGAACCGACCACTGGCCTGGACAGCATGACCGCCAATCAGATTGTGGTGCTGCTGGCAGAGCTGGCCAGGAGAAACCGTATTGTCATAGTAACCATCCACCAGCCACGCTCCGAGCTATTCAGGGTGAGTTTGGAAATAAACTGGAGACAAGAGAGAAGATGACAAATGACTGAAACTTCCTTTAAATGTTACATAAACACTGAAAGGTTCACTGTTGTTTTTTTTTAAAATTTTAAACCAAGACTGAAGATAATGTTTTGTGGTTCAGTTGTTGATAAAAATTCAACTGAGTGTGTGTGTGTATGTGTGTTTGTGTGTTCGTCCTCCAGGTGTTCAGCAGGATAGCTATCATGAGTCGTGGAGAGTTAGTGTTCTGTGGGCAGCCACAGGAGATGGTGGACTTCTTCAGCCAATGTGGATATGAGTGTCCAGAGTACTGCAACCCCTTTGACATCTATGGTACTCTATACTCTAGTTTGTTATTTCTATTTATAACTGCTATGCAGCCACAGCACAGTGTATCATTCTGAGTGAAGGAAAAAAAAGAAGGAAGTATGACTAATCAAAAAATGTATATGTCTGTAATGTTAAACAGTTGACTTCACCTCGGTGGACACACGTAACAGTGAGAGGGAGGCAGCCACCTTCAATCGCATGCACGAGATCACTTCATCCTATCAGAGGTCTTCCATCTACCAGAGCATGCTGGAAAAAGTGGAGCAGAGCCTGCAGTGGGCAGACAAGCCAGCCATTCCCTTTAAGAGCAAAGAGTCGCCCAGCAGTGCGACCAAACTTGAAGTTCTGCTCAGGTTAGTGTTGAGCGAGCCCTCAGTACCTCTGTCTCTGTGTCAACATCATCTGTAAAGGCAATAAATGAATGAAACTTCATTTATTTATTTTTTTACCACAGAAACAATCAGATTTAGATTCCGGAGAACTTATCTGCAACTGTTCACATTTTGAGGAGGGAATTCTGAGTTTTGTGTACCTGACCTGAATATGACTCTCACCAATTTCTATAAGATGTACAGTTTAAGTACCATCCATGTGTTTTGTCAAAAAACATATACTGACATACTAGAAATATAAATGTAATACATTGATTAGCTTTATTAATGACATAATTGGCATAAATACATAATTTTACATGATGGTAATTATTGGAGGGCATTAGGCAGCTCAAATAAAACCAATCATAAACATTATTCATGTATCGCTTTCTCTTACAGTTTGTGTGTCTTTCTGTGCATTCCCATGTGTGTTTTGTGTGTAGGCGGACAGCACGTAACCTGTCCCGAGACAGGATGGGGGTTCTGATGCGTCTGTCCCAGAACCTGATCTACGGCCTCTTTGTCGCCTTCTTCGTCATGCATTTAGACCTTGATGTCACCAAGGGTGCCGTGCAGGACCGCATTGGCATCATCTACCAGAGCATTGGCGCCTCACCCTACACCGGCATGCTGAACGCTGTAGCTCTCTGTGAGTCCCACCGACACCAAACATCTGCACATAGGAAGGAATAGAATATATCTTTTTTGTCCACCAGGGTGGAAAATTGTTTTTGCCTCACCAAAACATGAGGACTCATTACAGATGATTCTTAAAAGAAAGACACAGAAGCAGTCAGTAAAACAGAGACATAATCACATTACACATTGGGTTTATTCTCATCAGTCACTTTGCAGAAAACACTCCAGCCTTTTGAGATTTCCAACAATTTGGCTCAAATGTGACACATTTACTGTAGGAAACTACTTGATTTCAAGCAGCAATGTTATTGCAGCATATTCTGCTGCAATAAAATTAACAGAAAATGAATAATTAAAAAAACTGAAATTGGATAGATACTGTCTTGACAATAACCTGAAAACCCATGGTGGTTGTATTTGAATCTTCTTATTCAAAAACTAAACACAATATAATACAATATAATCTGTAAGGAGCAGTTCATGTTATTAACCTCCTGTATTATAAAATGTAATTTTTCTTATCAATATTATATTACCATTCAATGTATATGAAGCAGCTCTGCACTGTACTGGTCTTTAATGCTGGGAAAATGGAACATATGAGGCAAAATATGAAACATGCATCAAGTTTTTGCTGTGTTTCTATCTAGTATGTCCGCCCTTATATAATTTCTGGGTGACATTATATCTAACTGCATGTGTCTGATAACATCACCCAATAAATATCTACATGAGGTGGATAAGATGACTTCAGGGAAATTTTGGAGTCCATATCACCTGAGTAAAATGGGTTTTATCTTTGTTAAACTGCATATATGAAATGTCTTTATCTTAGCTTTATAAGCCCGCTTATCTCTTGTTCAGTAGCTGAAAGGGGTCTGCTGTCTGCAGTATTTTTGTTCCAATCAGCAAAAGTGTGTTAAGTCTCGCCTGGATTTTGCTTGGTGAAAGTGCATGAAGAGACTTCACGCACTTTCAGTCTCTCACCTCATTCCTTACAATAAAAGATTAAGTGATCAATTGTAAGTTAAACTCCACTAAGATAAGAACACATGTTGTTTAACATTAGAAAAGAGGCCAAATGTCAGTTTAAACTAAATATTTCTATTAAAATATTTTTGATTTCAGGGGTATTTGCATAACAGTTACATATCTGTAAACTTGTATTATTTGATGTCCATCTTTACAGAGTTGTTTGAGCTTTACTAGAGGTCAATGACCCCAGTGTCTATCATATTCATGTTTCTTTACCTACAGACCTATGGTACCTATTCTATTTATATATGTGTCTCTCTGTGTTAAACATATTCATGGTCATAGCGGCTGATGTTACTTAATGTAACCTCAAATGTAGACAAGCACACGTTTCACACATATACTGCATCAGCACATAGAAATAGAGAGAGACAGCTAAACAAAGTTCAATCTCAGCATTCTGTAACCCTCAGTAAATGCTCTTGAAATGCGAGACCTTAAACTTTGGTGTGTACTATGCCTTAGTAATTTATTGTAGGCAGATGTTATACAAGGTTGTTTTAGCTTAGGGACCTTAGGAGCAATTTTACAAATAATTTTACAATTCTGTGATGATTATATCTGATTTTTTGTAACTTGGTGTTTTTGCAGCCTATAAAACACTAAATAAACAGTTTTTAAAAAAAATCTCAATGAAGGACTCTGGCTAAATAAATAAAGGTTACATAAATCAAATAAGGTTAAGTAATTTGAGTAATATGAAATAATACTTTTAGAATCAACATTAACATTAATTTTATATGCAACATATATGATACAGAGAATCATTTTGTCAACCAGTGAAGAATGTTGGCTGTGTAAGGAGATTATCTCTGCACTGTCCTTCTCAGTTATCTGCTAAGTCTAAAATCTTAGTTTTAGGGCTCATGCTGATATAAATACTGACGATAAGAGGTGATAAAACGCAGAAGTCTGAGCAGAAGTCACACTAGCATCAAAAGGTGATTGAAAGCACTCCATAAGCACCCAAACAGCCAAGAGGTAGTGATTGGGGATAAGATACTGACCTTGAATCTCATAGATAACATCTGATAGCATACAATACAGATCAGTGATTTGTTTAGTCCTCATGGGAGTGGTTTTACTGATGGGATATAGAAACATGCATCTCTTTAAGCTTGTAGTGCTGTAAGTATCAAAGTACCAAACCTGAAAGGGATAATGAAGAGAAGTACCCGTCCTTTCAGTTATTAATTTCTAACACGTTTATTTACAGCACCCATGTAAGAATTTAATGGTGTTTTAGTTTTTTTAATTTTACTTCTCTTTCCCACTTACAGTTTCACTCTGCTTTCTCCCTCTGTCTGTTTTTCTCACCAGTCCCAGCATTGCGAGCCATCAGTGATCAGGAGAGTCAGGATGGCCTGTACAGTAAATGGCAAATGTTCTTGGCCTACATCTTTCACATCCTGCCCTTAAGCATCCTGAGTGTCGTCATCTTTACCTCCTTCCTTTACTGGTGGGTTGTGTGTGTGTGTGTGTGTGCTTGTCTCCGAGCATCATAAAGAATGTGCTTGGTTTATTTTCACTAAGCTGCACAGTTAAACTCTATCTATCTCGGACTTCATGGATCTTCTATTCAGTATGTCCTCCTTTACCCTTACCCTCAGCCTCTCTCATCACTCACTCTTTCTTTGTCCCTTCTTCTTTGTGTCCTTCAGGACGGTGGGGATGCATCCTGACAGTTTGCGCTTCCTGTGCTTCACTGCTGTGGTCCTGGTACCTCATATTATAGGTAAGCTAATGAAATAAAGGGGAAATATAACTTGTTCCCAAGCAGTTATTTACAGTATCTCCCTTCTCATTTTTAAAGGTTTAACCACTTGTGCATAATAGGGATATGTATATCTCCATGATTCAATTCCTGTCACTTTTTAACTTTTGAAATATCAGTATACTTACATGTCAGGTCTACAACATGTTTGACATTTCCTTTGTATATTCATTAATTTTTTTTGTCCCTTTTTGTCAGGTGAGTTGCTGACTGTGGTGCTATTAGGAGTGGTCCAAGACCCTACCATGGTCAACAGTGGAGTGGCTCTGCTCAATATTGCAGGGATCTGTGTGGGTTCTGGATTCCTTAGGTGAGACACCAAATGTGATTTTTGTGTTGTAAGCAAGTAATTCAATTTATTAACAAGTTTAAGTAAGTTTATCCCAAGCCTGTTGTGATTTGGACCTTTCATAAGGCAACTTTTTTAGATTTTCCAAGTAAATGAAGGTACTATAGTGGCCACTGTTAACTTTCCAATCATGTGCAGTAACAGTAATAAACTTTCTCTACTCTTCCTCTCAACAGGAGCACACAGCAGATGCCTTTAGTCTTCCAGTGGCTCAGCTACCTGACCTTTCAGAAGTACAGCTGTGAGCTGCTCATAGTCACTGAGTTCCACGGACTTGACTTCACATGCAGTAAGTTGTTTTAACCACGGGGTGATCCTCTGTGTCCTCTCACCTTAAGAATGAGAAGTGACCACTCATTATAACAATTTAACTCTTTATAACTTGTATATTTAGCTCCCAGACTATATATGAGTAGACCAGCATGAGCAGTAGTTTTTATTTGTAGTAGTTGATATAAAAGGTAAAGTGCCTTTAGATCAGTACCTGTAGAGGACACTGGGGATATTTTCTGTCCCTTCAGCCATTTGATTTTGATCAACAAAGAATGTATTTATAGCAGATTTACTGTTCCTTTAAATCTTTTATTCTGTCAATTATTAAACCAGCACTGTATGTACTGGGAGGCTAAACATTGTTAACAATCCTCGATTTCTATGTATCCATTTATTGTCATTGAGATATAAAGTAGGCGGGTTCAGTGTTCAAGGACACATGGCATGACTCGGGCATGGCATGATTATTAACTCTTTCTCTCGGGTGTGTTGTGTTGTTGCAGATAGTTCCAAACCTTTACCGGGAGCCTGCATGGTCACACACGGCAGTCAGATCATTGATGAGGGCTATCCTGGTGCTCTGTCCCGATACACACTAGACTTTCTTCTCCTCTACTCCTTCCTCCCTGCCCTCCTGCTGCTGGGCATGATCAGCTTCAAGATCAGAGACAAGCTTGTGCGTCACTAAAACCACGGACACACATTTGTGGGAGACTCCTTTGTTTAAACAGGAATCTGTATTTGCACTTAACCCTCAAGGAATATTTCTGTGAAAGCGCTTACCTTAAAGTTTTAAAGAAAAAAGTATCATATAGTTAAGTTCAGAAATGCTTCTGTTAAACATTTTTTCAAAAAACTAAATCCCAGTACAGAGTGTGATGTGTGTAGTACAGCAGTGTTAATATTTGTTGACTTGGATGAAACCATGATTGTCTTAATATTCAAAGTACCACGAAAAACCTGCTGCTGTCACATTGATTAGGTTTAGCCACTGAGATCAACCATACAGTAAAGTCAAATTAATTATTTTTTTTATAACAGTTTATACAGTCCAAAGTGGTACATGTAACTACATGTTTATAATTTGATTCAATATTGAATGATAATAGACTTCTGTATCAATGAGTACCAGAGGAATATCCTGGCACTAAATTGCCACCCATCCATTTCTTCATTACTTTGTATTTGTAATTACTTTCTACTTCTTTTGAACATTGAGAATGTAATCTGTCATGAATACCAAGTAATGTCTAATGTAATAATGTTAAAAATTTATTTTTCTTGAATAAATGTTCGTCATCTCTATACAAGTAGTTTTGTAGAGTGTAAATATAATAGTTTGAGGAAATGTCTCTAGAGTTATACAAGTTATATTAAGTACCAAACAAGTAGAAAACATTGTAATGCAATGATACAAAAGTAAATAAATAATGAAAAATATGTATGTACATTAATGTGACACTACAGTTAATTATCTCTCATGTCTCCAGCTCCAGTCCTTTCCATGACTTTGCTGCATTCCTCTTATACTGCTCCAACTCCTGTAGAGCAGAGACAGACACACAGAGGGAACAAAACATGTCTTTTCATTAATGAAATAATTTCAAGTGAAACAGTGCAGACAACTGCACAGATGTACACTATAATGCAGAAATGCCTGCAAAGTTATCATGATGTATAATAGGTTTTGTTCTCCTCCTCAGAAATACCAGCAATGAGAGATACATTAAGTGAACACTACAGTATATCCAATACCTCCAAACATCAAACAGTAATTTAAGACTGATCAAAGTTATTGTATGTATATTATTATGGGTGAGCCATGCAAGCAACATTTACGTTCCCCAAACGATGAATCCTTATGTCCTCAGTGATCCTCCAACTTTTACTCTAGTGCCACAGGCTGGTTCACATTTTAGCTTTTTACAGACATGACATTTTTTCACTTATTCTGTAAAATATTTCAACATCTATTGACTGGATTGGCACCAAATTTGGTACAGCCATTTATGCCCCCTTCAAGATGAATTCTAATGACTGGTGGTGGTTATCATTTAACTTCATGTAGGCAATGATCAGCTCAGAATTTAAATGTGTCCAATACTTTTTCATTTTAGTATGTTTCTTCAAGGAGAATGAGAATAATGATATAGACATGATCATTCCCTCTAATATCGTCAATCATATCAGAATAATAATAATAATAATAATAACAAAAAATCAGTCAAAATATTCGCAATTAGATATTTTCTCAAAATCATTTAGCCCTAGCAAACATACCTGCCAAACATCAGTGCATTTGCATTGTTACATGCACATGTAAGCATTTAGCGTAACGCACCACTGTGCCTAAGTGCAGCCTTATAGAACTGCTAGCAAGGCAAAAGTCAAGTCTTAGTCTTGTCACTGTGTCTCCCAAAAATCTAAAAGTTTTTTGTATTACAAGTTATTTTTAATATGTTGTGTAAGTTTTTTAATTTCTCCCTAGGGGGATCAGTAAAGATACATTACCTTACCTTATACTGGGTATACAAAGCAAACTAATTGTTGTGACCTTGTGGTTAAAATCTTTAATAGGTGTATACATTTATAAATGATCAAAGCCCTGCAATACTCTCTCAACTAATGGAATTTGTGCCTCTCAAATAAAGAGTTGTGGCTAAGATTCTTTTTAGGTTATGAAAAAGAGTAGTGACTTGGGAAACAGGTTATATATGTTTTATGTTACAGAGCCAACACAATATCTTCTAATCAAGATGGACAGAAGAATCCTTGAACTGATGCCACAAAGTTGGCATCAGTTTACAAACTGCACCGACGTGCACGTGGACTCTACTTTATTCTATGTACTCTGTTCGAATAAACCTTTTACCCATTTTTCTCATTGGTTACCCAGACCCATCACATTATGTGCCGTCCAATGGCAGAGCAAGATGACCAACATCAGGTGAGATTCAGTCAGAGATAACAGTGTGTGATTTGTTGTGTGACTGACAGGTTACCGTAGTTCAAGTGCCAGAGTGGCACCCGGGCAGGCGAGCTGGGAGACTACTTATCTCTGAGTTTATAACCGTAAGAAAACTTACAGCCTGTTAATGACACATGACTGAAACACTACTAAATAACTGAGAAACAGGGGGTTACTCTAGAGCATTACCCTTGTTTAAGAACTGCCTCAACAAGTTGTATGGTTAGGAGGAAAACCAAGGAAATGCTACTTCATATTCCAGTCTGAACTTTCACCCAGTCTATCCTCCCATAAAATCTAGTCTCCTTATTAAAGAAAATAAATGGCACTGTCTCCTGAGTACAACTCTCCTTCATTTCCCTTATAATGTTTTGATAATCTGTCCTCTATAATACTCCTCTTCACAGCAGGATTTTCTGATGAAACATGATTATTCACTGTACTGCCAAGTCATGACACTGATTACAGTAGCATAGTGAATAATGAGCTTCTGTGCTGCTACAAAATAAAATAATACAACAAAAGCATGTCATTAGTCATGTTGTGTTACCTGATCTTTCTGTGTTCTCATGGCATCAATCTGAGGCTCACTGTACTGTGGGTCCTTTGCTGGATCCTTCAGTTCCCGCTGCTCACTTGTACTCTGCAAAGACAGAGAGAATTGTCCTGAATAAGAGGCTAAATGGGTTCTACACTGCAATACTGAAAGTGATTGAACTACCTCTGGGGGGAAGACACGCTCGTAAACTTTCTTCCAGAGGTCCTTTGGGTTTTTGGCATGCAGAGAAGTAATGTCCACATCAGTAGCAGGAGGGGACCCTGAAGTAACAGGGAAGTTATTTTTAACAGAATATCATACAATCCTGTTTATATCAACAAATGTCAAGACAGAAAGTGTCTATAAATGAGATGCACGTCTCACAACACAGCACAGTAAAGTTCAGTTTAAATGCAGTACTGCTTTTGGCCACAGAGCGGTGCTGTGCTCACCTATTTGGCTGAAGGAGTCGGACCCTGCTGGAATGGTGAGGGGCTTGGTGGAGTCAAGGGACACAGTTTTCCTGATCAAAACCATAGAGGCAAAAGGCAAAAACGCCAAAAATGTTTAAAAAAAGATTTCTAAACATTAAGTTAAAGATGAAGTATTGCATAATTTGTGTGAAATATAACAGGCAAATCTAACAAATATTTGTGTTAACAAAAAAACTACAACGCTAGTCCCAGTTCTTGTCCACTACTTGTTGATGTGTTATCCTCCTCACCCTTTGTCCAGACCGAATGCCAGGTGTGAGAAAAAGCTCTTTGTTTTTGATATCAGACTCTCCGACTTGATGCTAGTGAACTAATGGAAAAAAAGAAGTAACAAATACAACATCAGTTGTTAGAATGGAGGGATCGATAGATGAAAACATGAAAAATATGCTCACAGTAGTATGTTTTCATCTTGGGTTAGTGAATATGTTGCATGTATAATAAAAGCACACTTACAATGAGAGAGGCTGCGTAGTAGTGGGCAACAAAGCGCAGTGTTTTACTAACCACTTTCTTCTTGTCAGAGTCCATCTCCTGCAACACAGATGGAAAACTTTAAATCTAAATGTGCTACACAAATTATGCCAGTAATATACTCCAGTAATAGAATTTATGTATTTAACACGCAATGTTACTGTAAAAAGTCATAAGGATATTAAATTTATGTCATGAAATGTATCTTAATCAGCTAACAGGTGACACATTTTATGGGTCACATCTAGGTTGAAGTATATATGTTTTACCTGAAAGATGTCATACTTGCTGCCAATGATGAGTAGAGAAACAGGAAAGGGACTAATCAGTTCTCTGTCCTGTTGAAAAAGGAAAAAAATGAATAATCTTTCATCATCAAATACATTAATCAACATCCTATTTTAACTTTCGCTTCTTTTTTCAAATGTGCGATACTATATGTTGCACTGACATCACGTGAGTATGATGGCCAGTGTTAAGAGCTGAGGTCTTACAGGATAGTCTTTAGGTAAGACACGAGCAGCTGAGCGGACAGACGTCTGGTGTTTGGCTCCAGCTTGGGCCTTTTCTGCTCGCTGAGCCTGAGAAGTCACTTTCTCCACCTGAGTTTGTGCAGCCTGTAGCAGCTTTTCTATGGTCCCCCATAGAGAGTTGGGTTTAGACAGGTCCAGAATGAGGATGACAGAGAGGGCCCTGGGAAAAGAGTACTGAGGCTCAGACCAATAAAACACCCTTTTCTTTGATTTAACTGACTTGACACTTTAAACCATATCGATTTTAAAGTTACACATAGAGTACTCTAATAGAAAACATATAATATTCACAAATGATAACATGTCAAACACTGCCCCTCATTGTAAAACATTCACGTGAAAACTGTTCAGGAATCAGTAAATAAAACACTAAAAGACAGCAAGATCTCAGGAATATGTGTACCTGATGCTGACGGGCGTGATAGGAATCTGGACCAAGTCTGACAAAGAGGTCCCTCCTCCTAGCTCCCATATGTGGGCGATGTCTTTGGGCTGAAACATGAAACCAACGGACTATTATCACACCATCTTATTAAGTTACAGGATGTGTACATATTGAACACACATTCTACATTTTTACAGCATTTACTTTAAAGAGGCAGGACATTTACTAGAGTAGGTTTGGGCAAGTCGCTTCACATGAGCCATCTCTGACAGTACTGCATTGTGTTGTGAGCACTTGAAGCTGTGATTAATGAATGTATTGTCTTTTGTAGCTCTTTAAAAAACTTCACATAGTTTCATGTCATCAATGTAAAAACAAAATACATGATTTGGGGTATTAACCGCTGAATGGGAAATCTGTGGTATGTTTGTTAGTTGTTTGTGTTTTGTGCTGCTTTGTATACTTTATTGTTTCATGCTGTAATGAGTTTTGTGCTTTTTGTGCTAAAATGTGTGTATTTACAGAGTTTTGTATTTAAGTGTACAGTCGCCGGCCACTTAATTAGGTACACCTGTGCAATCCAATATAAAAGCTCTTCTATATATTCTATATTTATGAAGCTTACACATTTTCAGTCAGGAAGCTGATAAATTTACTTTATGATTATTATTGAGGCTGTACTAAGTGGTGGTGGTGCATTAGGGTGCATTACATTGAAGGGTGTTCCTAATATTTTGCACCCCTCATGTATGTTAATGCAGTGGACCAAATATTAGGAACACCATTCAATATAATGCACACTATTACAACACCATCACCCACTATGACTGCAATAATAAACACAAAGCAGAAGTATCACCTTCTTGACAATGTCAACAAATATTGAAAATGTATTAACTTCATAAATGTAGAATTTATGGCAGAACTGTTGTATTGGATTGCATTAGATTGCACAGGTGTACCTAATAAAGAAGCCAGTGAATGTATGTATATGTCTTGTTGAGTCTTATGGAGTTTCACATGTATTTTACTGTAGAGTTTTATCTATTTTAAAAGCCTGTTTAGGGACAGGTTTGGCTATAAATGCTGTGGTATGCAGCATAGGTTCATGCTATATAATTGTCCCATGAATTAATAGAGTGCTTCCTCCCAGTTTTTTAGTGGGCATCTTAACAGAAGTAATAAAATCCTTACTGTGTTGTGTCCTCGGGCTCGTCTGCCAAAAGTGTACTCCAGAGCCAGAGTGGGCTTTGGTGGTTCATCCCTGGTTGGAAATAAATAAATATATATATTATAGATAATTATTAGTAGGTTAGTATTCTAAGTTGTGATTTTAGGTGACCTTTATAACTTTCACCTGTGTGCAGAAGATGTTTAAGAGCAGATGTTTTTTTTTAGGAAGACAGATTTGATAACTTTTGAGATGAGAGATGAGCTCCTACACTGCACACACACACACACACACACACACACACACACACACACACACACACACACACACACACACACACACACACACACACACACACACACACACACACACACTCACTCACTCACCTGTCGAGACACCTGAGGAGAATGGACGTTTTACCCTGAAAAGAAAAGGCAAATGTGAGCTTACTAGCAATAACAAATCACTGATAACAAAACAAGGGAGGTCATACATGCACCGTCTATGGGCTGGCACGGCAGTAACATACCCCAGCCTTGCTCCCCATCAGAAACAGGCTCCTCTCGCTGACCGTCTCTCCTCCGTCCTCCTCTCCGCCTCCGGTGTCCCGATTCTGGACCTCCGCTGCAGCCAGCTCCCATAGCGTGTCCGAACTGACAAACACAAGACAAAAGTGACACATTGCTCCACTTTTTATGTTTTTGTTTCGGTGACATCGTTAGGAACAACGAAAAATGAGCCTACACACTTATTCTCACCTTATTTTAGGCATAACGTGATGTTTCTCTCCCGCTGTTGACAAAGCTAGCTAAAGGAAGAGAACCCGACACAAACGTTGCCACAGTAACGGCGGAATTTGATGACGTTGTCAATGCTCCATTGCATTGTGGGAAATGTAGTGTGCCTTTAGGTGCAGATTTATTTTTGTTTTAACTACATGTTTTTTTTAAACTGTGCTGTATTTAGGGTGAGTAAGGATATGCTTTTTTTAAAACAAGCTTGTCATCATACAGTTCTTGCAATAGGGATTATATTTAAGCAGTCTATGTCATTTTACTATTTTCAACATCTACCATTGTAAACCATGGTAAAGGTGCCTCTAATACTAATACTAATCCAATACTATTAATTAGTAATTCACAAAGTACAGTTATAAGTTCAGCAGTACATTATTCTGCTGGTATTATCACTTGTAAGATGACTTAAACTACATATACAAATATTATTAACTATTTTTACTGTGAACTTTTTGAGTAATCCATTGTCAAAAGTCCTTTCCAGACATTTTTTGTCTAACTTTGATGTGTGATTAAAAAAACAACAAAAAACCCCAAAACATTTCTTCCATAAGTAGTCCATGACACTTATACCGCTAAGGACTACAACTGCTGGAAAGACCGAAAAATAATAATAATTGTACTTTTATCCTTCTTGTTTTTCTTGTTAAAATCATGTTCTTGTTGCTGTTGTTCATATTCTGCTTCTTCTTCTTCTCGATGTTAAGTGGTCTGAACAAGAAATTAACCCTGGGCCACTCTGGAAACATTCATCTTTAATCAGAATACAATGACAGCAACATTTTCCCTCTTAGTTCAGTTGAATCATAAGTTACTGAAAAAGTTTGCAGAAAACCTCCAAATATAGGAAACACATTTAAATTACATTTAATGAGACACTGTACATGAAATTATGGCATCCAGTTTACAACACAGATTTCATAAAGCACAACAGATGAGATCTTCAGTGAATGAAAAACAGGCATTTCCCTTGTAGCCGTGATCTTTGTTCAGGAGGCCCAGATCAACTCAAATGTTGTTTTTGGGTAGATCATTTAATTGCAGGTGGATGGTAATGGATGACAGTCTTTTTTTTGATGAAATCAGATGGTCTGTCATGACTTTTTCCTGGGCTGGTCACAGTAGGGCACATTTTCTAGAAGGAGACTCTCTCTGGGCCGAAGCACTGTGTAAAAGAGAGAAAAATCATTGCTTAAAATGCTTAAAATGTGATATGAGACCCCTGTTGTATATTCTGTGCATACATGTTACTTAAAAAAAGAAAAAAATTCACTCACAGAGCTCATTTTCGCCTACATGCTCCACTTGCAACACAGACTGTCTCAGAACAGTTTCCACACTTGTGCTCATTTGGATCATCTGTAAAAGCAGAAAGATAATGTGCTTTCTTAATATAAGGCAGACACCGTTAAATTATGAGACAATGGGGGCCATGGGTGCAAACATTTTGAATGGTGAATATTGATCTAAAGTTTTGCTGTTGGTTGAAAACTGTGCTGGAACTTCAGCATTTGGTGATGCTGGAGATGCTTTCTCCCTTTGGAAAGCTGCCACAGCAGCAGAGTCACACTGACTCTCCTCCCCATAAATATAACACAGAATACTACAAGAGTTCATCTTTATGCTTACATACATTGAAACACTGTCTTGTTATTCCAAGATAGTGCACCTCTTTTCCCCCCAATTCAATTAAATGTTATTTAAACATGAGTGGAATCAAGCCACTCTGCTTTTGTTTGTATGTTTTGGGGAAAACATCAAATGAAACCTGACACAGTCTGCTATTAAATAGCTTTAGTCATGCTTGATTAAAAAAGAAAGAAAAAAGTGTGAATCATACAGTACATGACATAAAACTAAATATCTTGAAAAAAACACTTGAAGACATCACCTCAGTTTCAAATAAATTGTAATGGACACTTTGCACAATTTCCTGCCATTTTATATCAAAAATGATAAGTTGATTAATCCAGAATGAGAATAATCATTAGATGCAGCATACCTATGAGATAAGAAATGGACAAAGTACCTTCTTAATATTATCCTCTGCTGTTTCATTTTTGTTTTTTCGGAACTCCTCGTTGATCTTTAATCTTGCAGCTTTATGGAAGAAAACATATAGTTATGCATTTGCAGTGGTGGCAATTACATTTGATACTGTACTTAAGTACACATTTGAGGTACTTGTACTGTTCTTAAGTATTTTCATTTGATGCTACTTTATATATTTCCACTCCACTCCATTTCAGGGGGGAATATTGTACTTTCTACTCCACTATATTTATTTGACAGCTTTGGTTTCTTTTCAGATGAAGATCTGAAACAATGGATAATATAACAAGCTTTTAAAATACAACACATTGTTAAAGATGAAACCAGTGGTTTTCATGCAGGACTTTTACTTGTAATGAAGAGTTTTTACACTGTAGTAAAGGCTCTGAGTATGTATGTCTCCTCTGTGCATTTGATGCTGTAGAGTATGAATTCTCTAATGTGTGTTAAGTGTTGGTTGGTAATCAAATAATACACACACATGTTGTTCTTCTGCTGACAATAAAAGACAGATACATAACTTACCAGTTAGTGCTCTGTGATCATCTTTAAACACAGCTGTCCTGGTTCTGTGCAGGCTTTTAAACACACGTAAAACCTGCATTTAAACACACACACACACACACACAGTTAACTTACAGCTCGCATACTTATGTCCTAAAAATGCAAGCATGTATTTCTGTAATGAAACGCGGTTTTAATAATGTTATTGTTGTCAACCATGAGTCTCACCTCCAAACGCGTCCCCATCTTGCCTCCTTGAGTTCACTTCCTTGTTCGGAGGAGAGGAAGTACCAAAACGACCAATCAGCGCAAGCTTTGAAAATGACGCATTTGAGTAGCCAATGAGCGCTCGGTGCAGTTCCACAGCTCCTAAAGCGGTGCAGACACTGACAAGAGGCTCCATCTGCGCCAACATGGCTGACGAAACGGCCAAAGCTCAGACCGCCAAGCCGGGCGGAGACACAATATTTGGGAAGATCGTACGCAAAGAGATTCCTGCCACCTTCATCCATGAGGATGATCAGGTATGCATTCAACATTCCCACTCTTTAGTAAAATGCGACTGCAGAGAAGTCACCCTGCTCCACCTCACTGCAGTTAGCTTATGTTAGCTGTGGGGTAGCTCTGCAGAAAGACCCCCCCTACCTCCGTCCCTACTGTACTAAATATGTGAGCAAGGGTGCTGTCAATTAGTTAGTCAGCCACGGTTCAGTTTTTGCTCTGCAAGTCATTCCTGTTGTCACATTTACATTGCACATGGCATCTACAGATAGCTGGCTTTCCTCCAAAACATGACAAAGGTCTAATGGGCTAATGCTAATGTTACTCTAAAGCATTTCTGTAAGTAGCCGCCACAGTTTGTGCGAATGTATGTGTTATTATTGCTGTAGATTGGATACTAAACTCAGCATTTTTGAAGTATATTGGGCCTCTTAAAGGACAGGTGCACAGTGTTTCAAGTCTGTCTTTAAAGTAGCAGTCAGGTGCCAACATCAACACTGACACGTGTGTGTTCTTGCTGTAATCATTCCACCTGTTTATACTCGCCACTTGGAGATCCATTCATAATGCACTTACAATGTAAGTGATGGGGGGGCCAAAAATCCACATGCCTCTTTCTGTGCAATAAGATATTTAAAGGTTCATTTGAAGCTAATCTGAAGCTTCAGCTGTCCAAATGAGTCAAATCAAGATATCTTTCTATGTTAGTCCCTCTTTTTGTTACTATATTTCCACCACAGCTCAACAGGGAAACACAAAGAGGAATATCTGCCACATTCACGGTATTTTTAACATAAAATACTGTGAATGTGGCAGATATCCACTTGATATGACTAATTCAGATTGATGAACCTCCTATTTGAGCTTCAGATAAACCTTTAAATGGATTTTTGCACAAAATAACTGTGTGGACAGTAAACTTGGAAAGACTTCTAAGGGATAATGATTTAAAGCAAAAGACATGACAACCTGTCAAACAAGCTTTACTGTATTCTGATTGTGCTGTGATCTTTTTCTTTTTTTTTCAAAGAGAGATTTGTGTGATGCTACAGTAAATGCTCAAAAGAGGAAAGGGAAAATGCCTGCAGTGTAAATCACAGAGCTGATGTGATCATGGTGTTTACAGCCTCATTATTTTATTTTTTACTTTACAGTTAGTAAACTCTGGTTCTAATATGAACATACACTTTATTATGTGGGGATGAATAACTGGGATCACTTACACTTTCACTTTATGAAGGCTCTCTGCCTCACCTACCTGACAGTGACCTGAACCACTGCCAGCTTAGCGAAGCACAGACTAGCTTGTGCAATGCAGATACTGGGTGGGTGTGAGCTTTCATCCAGTCTGCTAGTTGGGGTAGACAGTTACCCCTTCTGGCTCTTCCTTTGTGTTTATGTCACCACACATTTGACTCTCACTCTTTCCAGAAAAGTTTTCTATATTTCTAGACTGCTTCTTATTTACTGTCTAATAAGTCGTGTTTTATTGTTTAAAATATATCTTTTAAAAAGTACAGAAAAACCAAATACAGTATGCCACATTTGAGACCTTAAACACAACATAGATGTGCATAAATACTCTATCTGTGTGGTGTCAGTAATGGCCAGAATCAGCTTTAGAAAAAAAAGTAAAATCTTATTGAGACACTTTATTTCTGCAGATGTGCGACCACCAATCATTTATAAGGTAATTCTAGCTGAGACGCATAGTTTCTTTGTAAAACCTCCACCACTACATTAAAGTTTACCCATCATGCTGTAACAGCATGGGTGCAGAGTATCTATTTTTACAGATTGTGCAGTACATGAGGTGGACAACATCTTTGAGCAGAATTCAATCGAGTAAATGGAAGGAGTATTTATTTAGGTAGCGTTTATTACACTATATCATGAAGTGTAACTCATTTTCTGGTCCATAGCTGTCTACACAGTTTTATTATTTTTTGTAATTTGTTCATTTATGTTTAAGTGCGTCGCCTTCAATGATGTTGCTCCTCAAGCTCCCACTCACATCCTCGTCGTCCCCAAAAAGCCAATTGTTCAGCTGTCACAAGCAGAGGAGAGCGATGCCGCAGTAAGTATGATTGTTTGACCTTCTTTACCAGTTTTTTATAACAGACTGGGAAATGGCATATTTTCAGTGCCTAGACTTTCTAACAGTGATCCTTCTGTCAGTAACCACTAGATGGAGCTCTTTCTAAAAAATCTCATATCTCATATAATTTGCAAGTTGCAAGTTGCATGCTTATGAAAACTTATATATTTTAACCTCAGTGACATTCATTAATTCTCTCTCTGTCTCTTAGTTGTTGGGTCACATGATGATCGTTGCAAAGAAGTGTGCTGCGCAGGCGGGCCTGTCTAAAGGTTACAGGATTGTCGTCAATGACGGGCAAGACGGAGGCCAGTCTGTCTACCACCTCCACATCCATGTCCTGGGTGGCCGCTCGATGGGGTGGCCCCCCGGCTAACTGCTGTCTCCCAGCTTAGACCATCCTGCCATCAGTGTGTCACATGTAATGTCTAACAACCAACATGTCTGTCATATGAAATACTCTTTAAGAGTCACACAAAACCTAGAAATTCATCAACGGTAATAAAATACATTTCACAACAATGAAAGTATTTTTTTGTCTGTATTTTAAATTCCCCTGGCCGGGCTGTTACTGAATGCAGTTTTTTTTTTAAATTAGGAAGGCAATTTTAAAGCATAGATAAACACTCTATCCTAGTTTGTGTTAAAACAAAAGCCAGGTGCCCATATAAACATTAACACATATTTTGTTAATAATCTTGCCAGAATCATTACTCCTCAGATAGATCCCTTCATAATGCACTTTACAATGTAAGTGAAGTAATCCACAAGCCTCCTTCAGTGTAAAAGTAGATATTTAAGTTCGTCTCAAGCTTATATGAGACTTCATCAATCTGAGTTAGTCATATCAAGTGGATATCTTCCACATTTATTTGGACAGTGTTGAGCTGTGAAGGAAGTATAGTTTTAAAAGAAAAGAGGGACTTTGGCACTAAAAGACTGTAAAGTGGGAAGATATCTACTTGATTTGACTCATTTGGATATTCCTTTAATGTTTATTGTTTGTAATGTTGAGTTTTCAGGCACCGCTGCTCTTTTTACCTTGGCACCTTTTATAAGACACAATCAGGCTGCTGTTACTGTGGTGAGGGTGAGTGAAGAAGAGCAGTATGCTTGAAATGTCACTCACCTGGTATCCCATTACACCAGTACTTGCATTGGGTGTTACAGTGTGTGGCATACTTTCACGAAATTCACAGGTCTGTATTCGGTTTGTTGACCACAGTAAGAGAGTTTCCAGAACTACTGCTGGAGGTGTAAAATAGTTTTGTATTTGAGGTTCTTTATCATTCATTGCCATCTTCAAGCCATGGTGTCATGTAACAGGTTCAGCTCCTTTTGTACTAAGCACGGCATTTAGCTGACGCTGTAGTTTGAATACGCTCACAGGTACTTCTATTATGATATGTTAAATACTTAATCTATGCAGCCCATGGATGTCATGTCTCCATATAAAAAAAGATTCAAACCCTTGAGCATGCAAATGATTAACAGAGTCTAGCGTAGCCGACTAATTTGCATTTTCAGTTGAGACATGATTAATGGCCTAGAGAGTAAGAGAAGCCTACTTCTATTCAGTAAGAATGATAGAAATCCAGCCCTGAATACAGAATGAACCCATGCTGATCCTTTCCTTTTCTTTGACTAAAAACCAGCTTGTCAGGAGTTGTTACACAATCCAGTTTTAAAATGAAGAAATATTGATTCCTTGTCTGGTAATGGTGGAGTCAAATATAAAAAGAGAAACAAGTGAATGGCTCTGTTTTATTAACAGTAAGAAACAATGCAGATAGTTGAACAAATATAAAATACATTAAACATCCACAAAATATTGAACAAAAATAAATAAAATGGTGTTTTTTTTTCTTTACAAAAATGACAAGGAAAAAATGACACTGATCAGATGACACATGTAGAATTTAAAAAATAAACATGTACCTAGCATTCACAGTCGCCTAATTTCTTTTTTTTTCCAAAAAAAAAAAAAAAAAAAATGGGTGGAGAAAAACAAAACAAGTAACACAATTAGAGGCTTTGTTTGTACAGACAGAATAGTTCCAGAGAGGCAAGGCAGTCACTTCTGATATCAGGCAATGTGATATCATTTTTTGTCAAACCATGTGACGTCTGATGCAGCCTTTCACTGCTTCTTCACTACTTCTGTATGAAAAAAACACCACAATCTGATGTGCAAAATAAGAGATTTTCTTTTTTTTTGTTAGACAACTACATCATCTTTTTTCTTCTTTTAATCAATGCCCTTCTATAGTCAAAATGGGCACTTGGAGGCATTGCGAAACACTGTACAGTACAGTATAGAGAGAAGGAAATGAACATGTATTCTGGTACCTAAATTCACTATTGCAAGAGTATCTAAGTACTAATACACTGCTTTTTAAGTCATCTTACTCTAGAACACAGACTATAAGCTGAAGAGAGATTCAGAAAATGGTTAGTCCCCATAAAGTAACTAGAAAAGCAGCAAAGTCAATGAGAAAGGGGTTAATTATACGGTCTGTTTGCATTATTGGTACACTGGAACTTCCCCTTTGGTGGAAATAGAATAATGCACCTATATACACTGATATGAAGCTGAATTACAAGCAAAATTATAAATGTGTGGGGAGCCTTATTCTCAAAAATGTGATCATTTCTATTCACTGACGTTCCTCAAATATACATCTCCTACCACAAAAGGCCTCTTTTTTAAGTTTCCCCCTTTTTTGAACCAATCCCAGCAGCTTTTTTCATGCTCTGTTTTTGTGTGTACTTGAGAGCTCAAACTGGTTAATGACAGATAAAGAAAATTAACTTCATTGTGAGGTGAGTGAAAGCATAAAAAAGAAAATGAGTACAGTATCTACAATACAATACCAGTATCTAAATATTATAAAATATTTAGTTGAAACTGTTTGTTTTTTTTCTGTTTATCTTTGCTGGCTGAAAAAGAAGTCACATCACGAGTGACTATAAAAGTAGAAAAAAGCCAATTTGAAATCATAGGACACTTGAGTTCATGTACTGTTGCAAGAAGCTAAGGGCACTGACTCTCACAGGCCATGTCACATGGGCCAAATAAAGATATGGCAGCAATGATCAAATGTTTCATCATAATAAATAAGCTTTTTCAATCTTTGATTTGTTGCCCAAAAAATGGTCTTGACATTCAGAGAAATAGATGAACTGCAGAGGATGGTGAGTTCCTTCAAAAACATAAGCAGCTTTTTCACAAGAGATGAATTTCAAGATGGCTCAACTTTTCAAAAATGACATTATCGATAAACTCGTTAACTTTGGTAAGTGATTATTTTTTACTCAAAATGATCATTGGTTTCCCAAAGGCTGTTTCAATTCTGTAAAAACTATCGTTTAGTATTAGTAAGATCAACACAGATACCAACTTGCAGGAAGACAGCTCTCAGCTCTGTCCTGTACATGCTACTGGAGTGACGAACATCCAACTACTGGGGGAGAGAGAGAGAGGAGGGGAGGGAAAGAGTAAAACAAGGGGTGAAGGAAAATATAGGCGAGCACAGAGAGTATGGAGGCACTACAAATCCAGTTCAACAGAGTCAGTTAAAGAGATGGTTCAATGGACGGACAGTTCAAGTTATGAAATATATAAAACCTCAATTCTGCTAGCTTTGATTTGTGAAATAAGTGTAACTGTTTAGGCATAAAGCATGTCTGTTTGTTAGGTTGGTTATTTAAGGCTGCTGATAAATTCTTTGTACTGAACAAGAGCTAATAAATTATTGCAGTGTTGTATTACATCATAGTGTAAATATCTTTTGCAAGTGTTATTTTACAATGCATTTTGCTTGTCTGAAAGTACTTTAAAAGTGATCTTGTATAATATTTGAGGGAATAGAGGAAGAGGAGGGCGGGGGGTACACTGCTACTATGGAGGATGTGTTTTAAGGCATGTCTTTAGTGTAGGAGGGGTCCAGACACATGGAGAAGGCAAGAGGAGAAGACTTGGAGGAGACTGTACAACCACGGAGATGTGTCCATTGAGAGAGAGCCAGGCAGCCTTCAGTCCACCAGGAAGTCAGATTGGCTTGTATGAATGAACAGTTTACAGTTGAAATGCTAATAATACTCCCTCTAAATCATTCACGGGTCAATTTCCATCCGAGGGGTGTATCCATGATGCATCAGTCAGGGTTTAGCCAGTGGAGTCTGAAGGTAAGGTGAAACACTTCATTTCCGGCGAGGTCTGGTAACACTTCTGCTAAATGATGTTTATTATATAACCATAATCTGGTAAAGTCTGGAGAATGGCAACTGTTCTGTCTGCAGAAAATGTTTAAATGTTCTTACACCTTCCTTACGGTTGTGAACTCTGATCATCAGCCACCTGCACTCCAATTCAGACTTTATTCACATAACCTTCAAGGAAGCTTTCCGCTCACTTCTGTGCGATGGCCTCCTCTCCGCTCGGCCGAATGCGGTTGAAAGGCGGTCCTCCGATTCCTGTTAACCCTAGACCTACACTGGTGTCTCGTGCAGCGTCCTCTGTGCTGGCAGAGGAAGTCGGAGCCCTGGTGGAGGCTGTTGACCCTCCCGGTCCAGGAAGGATCTCGGGCAGCGATTCTTTGGCTGGGAGCTGAGAGCCAGGGCTGGTGGCAGAGGGGGAAGTTGATTTGGTGGCTTGGGGCTTGGTAGGGGTGGTGGGACTGGCCAGGCCGAGGCTGGCCAAGGCATCCAGGGTCCCATCTGGGTCCACCATCACATTGATCACTGAGACAGAGAGAGAGGGAGAGAATGATTGTAAATGAGCTGGTGGGCTTGTGTTTGTGTGGGAGGAGATGAGCAGATTATGTTTATTAACTAATGAAATAAATAAGTACAGTTTTGTGGAGTATTTTCCAATACCTTGAAGCTGCTTCTCAACTCTCTTCAGTTCAAGCAGAATTGAGGAGATCTCCTGCAGAAAGGACAGAAAATAAAAATGTGACAATCCTGCAGTTTTCTTGTCATCACATATTGCTCAGATGGATGGATTACGGTACCTTGTTGGAGGTTTTCAGGAGTGGTATGTCACTCTCTGATCTCAGTTTATTCTCAATTTCATCCCAGTTCCTGTCCTTATCCTTAAACAATATCCTGCAGGAAAATAGCATACAGTCACACTGGCTTTAGATATACAAAGCATCACAATAACACACCCAGGGATAAAAACACTGTTAATAATGTAACATACCCATGGAAAGTCATTATATTATGAAGTAAAATTACCTGATTTTTCCTGCTGTTTTGTCAATGGAGTGTCTGATCTTGGTGGAGAGCTGAGAGACCGAATTGAGCAGCAGGCTGTCCAACACTGCCTGAAAAGACAGAAGAAATGAAGTGTGACAAATGATAAATGACAGCGATAGTCTCTGTGGTACTTCTGATGTCATGCTTTTTTGTGTTGGTTCTTACATCCTCTCGGTTCCAGGTGCGTCTCCTCAGAGCTCGGGGTTCCAGGCTGTCAGGTGCACGGGGGCGGAGCTCCACTGGCTTGCCGTTGATCTCTGGTGCCTTATTGGTTGAAATCACAGGAGGGATCTTCCTGAAGTTGAGGCTCTCATCAAACACCCGATCCACCAACTTGACCAACAGGGAGAGATATTCAAGGGAGAGAAGATGAAATTCAAAAAAATGAAGAAAATGCTGTCCAGTTATTCTAGGTTAATTAAAAAGAGTTAAGTAAAGATTTGTGAGAAATGAAGGAATTATGAACCCTTTAAGAGTAAGCTGAGCAGCTTTAAAAATTTAATTGTGCAGCCAAAAAAAAGACTTTAATCTTTAGAACAAAAAAAAAGTTAATCCTCTCATGTCAAATAAGAAGCAAATAAAGGAGTGAAAGTGAAGAAGATGTTAGTGTTATGAACCTCTCACAACAGATGGAAGCTTTAAAGCAGCGGAGAGGTAAACTTAGCCATTTTTATCCAAGCAACACAGCAGGAGTAGCAAAGGCGCAATGGTAGCACACGCAATAAGTCAATGATAGAAGAAGAAAATCGGGCACCTTTCTCATGCTCTCCTGTATGTCCGGCTGCGTAGGACGTGCAGGGCCTACCTCTTCGCGGGTGTCGATGGCTGATCCCGGGGTGGTGGCGGCGGTGCTGACCGTGGTGCTGGGTGCCGTGCCAGACGAGCTGACCGAGTCGATCTCGCCAGCTACATCGTGGATCTCGCGAGCCAAGATGGCCAAGTCCTTAGCCAGGTCCTGGCTGATCCTGCGCACACAGGGGAATAACCTGTTAACCATCAGACAGGGTTCTTTAGGACTCAGGACAGACATCTACAAGTACACATGCAACATGCAAACAACATAAACACATGAAAACAGTACAGATGGCAGATATAATGCTTAAAAGATATTTTAAAACATGACATTGATTGATGAGTCTTGTAGAGATCAGTGTAGATCAGTACCTGGCTATCTCCTCGCTGTGTGCTGTCCAGTCTCTGATGTACTCCTCTTGCTCTTTCATGCGATGTTTGACCGCCACTCCACCCGGACCCGTCACTATGCCGGAGCCCGAGCTCGGGGTTGTGCTGAGCCTTGAGCTGCGGTGTGGGACGAGGTGATGAGGCCGCACGTGGGAACGCCCTCCGTGCTTCGGAGAATTCCGGTTGGAGCCAAACTCTTCCTCGGAGGTGGAGCCATACTCTGGTGGCAGACGTCTCCACCTGCTGCTGCTGGACACTGCGATGGTAAAGGAAGGGAAATACAATGTAAGGTTGAATCAATATTATCGTACGTCAATCCATTCTAACATGTGTTATTCATGAAGTCAATAAATGAGCTTGTGAATATGAGGCTTTGTTACTGAGGACCCCAGCCAATCCTGCTCTGATCCGAAAAAAATTAAAATGCTGCACAAAATAAATCGATAATTCTGTGTTTTGAGATGATGGAAAAATATGATTTTTTAATTTTTGAACTTAAACAAATATAAATATAAAGATAAACTTTAGGTTTAAGTTCTGTGTATCTTTCCTCTTGAGGTTGTGTTTAAGAAAGATTGGTGAGGCAAAGCATTGGATTTTTATTACATCTTAGTTCGTTAATTTACTGTTCACAGACAGCTGTAGGAAAAACCACACTGTTTAAAAAAACCACACTGAAAACAACAGAAACAGCAACAAACACAAAACTAATCTGAAAGCAGCCCTGCCCCAAACAAAAGCACTGAGCAAGATACAAAAAACCTAGATAAAGCCAAACTATGTTAAGCTGCTTCACAATGGTCACACACCAGCTGCATTAATGTAGCTGCACCATGATGAGACAACACAATGCTCTATCAGTCTCTCAGTGGTAAAATCAGGTGGATGTCTTGGATGCAAATCTCCACAAGGTGGAGCCCTGTTCCAAAACCATTTGCAGTTTGAGCTCCAATGTGGTAAAACGTTTTAACAGGAGTGAGTGCGAGTAGAGCATTTGAGTCTTCATCACAGCATTACATGACGGATGTAAGGGAGTAGGCAATGAGTTAACACTGCAAACATGATGCTAGAGCTGGGTCATCACCCTAAACCACTGACTCAAACTATATAAAGTATGCTTTTAAATAAACATCTAGCAAAGTTTTCATTGCAAGATTTCAATCTGTAAAATGCAGTAGAAATATGTTTGTATGTTTCTTAAAAATGACTTTAAATCAGTCCTACAGAAATATATATATTAGTCTGTTATTCTACTGATTCCTAAATGTGCGCTAGCATGAAAAACCTGCTTCACTTTTGAACTTGGTGGGAGTGACTGTTGCTGTGACCCAGGTCTGACACACAACACACACACACACACACACACACACACACACACACACACACACACACACACACACACACACACACACACACACACACACACACACACACACTCTCTACAGTTCAGGTACAGTACCCATCAATTCCTCCTCTGCATCACCGCCCTCAGGTTCGGGCTGAGAGCTCTCTGGACGGTGAAATCCAATGCACAAGTTGGTCACAACACAGTGAAAATGTTCACAGACAAATGGTTACAACACTAACACATAATGAGGTATGTGATGGTGTAGACTTTTTGGACTTTATCTTTATACCACATTATTTAACAGACAATGAGATCAAAATAAACTAAAATAAGAAAGCCTGATTTAAACACTGAGAAAATCTGAATAAACTGGAAATCAAGATATCTGATGTGCTCACCTGTGGGTGAGCAGTATCCAGATGTGGTCTTAGTCTTAGTCTCGTTCAGTTTGGACACACTGTTGGCCCTCATCCTGGGAGTAAGCCTGTTCTCTGTGGGTGTCGATGAGCGTAAGCCCAGACGCAACGCGGTCTCAGCTGACAGGCGGGGTGAAGAGGTGGAGCTCCTGGTCATGGTACACTCTGAGTCGCTGCGGGCTGAGATGGAGCCCACACGGGTCCTACGCGGCTGAGCCAGCATGTCCAGTCGTGACAGTCCCTTCCTGCCGGATGGTGGCTTAGACGTGGAGCTGGTGGTGGACACCTCAGACGCCACTGACACTCTATCTGCGTCGGCTAGATCCGTGTCAGACGTGTCCCCCAGCCGGGCGCGGCGGAGCAGAGAGGCTCTTGTGGGCCGCGGCTGAGGCAGCGAGGCCTGCTTGTTGAGTGAGGAGGCTGTGGCTGCCTGGAGAGTGCCTCTGGTTTTGGAGGAACCGCTGGTGGAGTTCTTAGCCGACCTGCTATCATGTTTGGAGTGGAGGACGTCATCTGAGCGTCCATATGCTGAGTGTCCAAACCCAGTCCCAGGTCCAGAGTAGGTCTCCTGATCTGAGGAGAGGATGTCTGAAATGGGGAAGGAAGAAGTCTGGTCATCGTCGGTGAGATCCAGGGAAGGCTGCCGTGCTCTGGAGGACGTGGTGGATGGCTGAACAGAGCGGCGTGCGTCAGTCCGGCTTGTCGCTTCCACAGTTCTACTTTTAGTCTTCCTCTCCAAACGTTCACGGGCACTGGCGTTCGTGACGCTGGTCTTGGAAGATGTGCTCATGTTGCTCTTCTCCCGGTGCATGCTGCTGAGGGAACGCCGTTTCTGTACACCGGCTGCTGCTTTCCTCTCTGCATCTCCAGCCACATGACTAGTTGTGCTTGCCGTGTCCACATCTGACTCAGGAGAAATGGAGCCAGTCCGAGGGGGGAAGCCGGTGGTGCCGGATTTACTGCTTTTCTGGTCTAGTTTGTTTTCATCTCTTAGTTTGGCCTCCAGGAACGCCATGACAGCTTCAGTGTCTTTCAGGAGCGTCGCAGTGTCCATGCTTCCCACAGAGTCGCTGCGTTCGCGTCCATTGCTGCCTCTGTTGATGCGTGGGATGAGCTCTGCGGGGACGTTAGCGCTGGGCTTCTCAATGGTGAAGCTGCCCTGGCGCACTAAAGGCTTCCCAGATTTCTCTCCTCCTTCTCCTGCTCCTCCTCCTCCTTTCCTCTCCTCTGACCTCTTCCTCCGCTCAGCGCTGCCAGAGGTTCGGAGAGGAGCCTTGGATGGAGAGGAGGTTGAGCTTTGTTTCCGTTTACTGGTCATCTCACCGTCCTCCATGGGTGTTGGGGACTCCCCGTCTCCCTTGTTCTCTTTCTCCTGGGGTTCAGTGTCCTGTTTTTCCCCAATCTCGGACCTTAGTCCAAGAGCTTTGGTGCCGGATTTAGCCCGGGGGTCATCCACAGGGAGCTGGGGGAGGGTCCTGCGCTTACGGTCGGTCAGACTGGAAGAGGATTCACCTCTGCTGAGGGACACACTGGACTCCAAGGCATCAGCTCCTAAAGAACAAAGAACACACAGATTAACTGAATTTTTTTTTTCTATTACAAATTACAAACTACAAGCATATTTAAGTTATTTCAAGTGCTGCCTTATATTGTATATAAAACTCCAACTTTCATTCATTTAATTTCATTCATTTTAAGCTTATTAATCCTCTGAGACTCAAGTGACTATGTACCTCTCTCTTTGTGCAGGAAGGCGGCTGTCTCTGCTCCCGAGCCCTCTGGGTCTGTCCTGGTGTGATTGGCAGCAAGACTAGCCCACTGAGAGACCCAGCTCGAGTCGCCGAGAAGAGCCTGAGGGGGGCACGAGACGGGGGAGCAACAACAGAGAAGGAAGCACACATGAAAAAACAGGGGGGGAAAGGGAAATTAGATCAATTAGTGGTTGGACAAAATATACAAAGCAGATCATGAGTCAGATTAGCATTTATGTAAAATGTAATATATTACATTACAGTGAAGGATTTAGTTTATTTAGTTAGTAGGAATGTTTGGCAGTGGTACTTTTTGTATTTGTACTTTACTTTTTGAATTTTAAATAAATAAACCACACCACCATAAAGTTGAAAGAAAAGCTGAACAGTTACTCCTCATTTTTACTTTACTAGAAGATAATTATCTAAAAGGCATAAAAGACTTGGTGGAACGGCTGTCAGTGCTCATGCTCTGCAATTGCCTGGAGGGCCAAGGGTGTCTCTCCTCATCTTAGCATGATCTAGGTCAATCTCTGGGAGGACCAGCCTACACCCATGAACAGGCTGAGGGAGTAGAGCCGTCAAGCAACTGGGAGTGTGACTCACATTATCATAGTCAGCCTCTTACACACTCTATTATACTAGACTGGACTGAGAGGCATGGTGAAACAATGATGGTCAGTGGTAATTCTCGCACAGTGGAACTTTTCTAATCCGATTAAAGGTAACAAAGAATGTGTCAGCTTGGACAAAATCAACCGTACAGTACGCCGTTGGACAAATGAGGAGTGACAGAGAAAGGCAGACGTGAGAAAGAGAGTTAACAAGAGAGAACAAGGAGAAAAAAACAGGGACGGAAAAAAAACAGAAAAAAACCCCCAAAAACAACAATAACCTGTTTAAATATATTTTTACCTCTTTCCCTGCTTCTCCTGTCTCCTTTCCTTTTCTTTCCCCTTTGAGGTCTGACAGAATAGCGGAGTCCTGGTTCTGCTGCACACCAAACACCTACAAACATGTAAAAAAGCAGGAGCGAACAGAAAATTATGTAGCTGAAATATAATGCATGCAAATCTTATAATATTATCTATTTTCATACTTTCCAATTAGCTTTTATCCTGTATGCAACCCCAACACATAAAAAGCTCATTAGCATGTGGTGTATTACTTTAGGTACTGTGCTGTGAGATGTAATATACGTAAATACTTGAGATGTAATGAAAGTTAAAATAATCTCATCATATATAAATACAATGGTCATATTATTATACAATGCTCTCCATGAACACAAGTAAACTGAACAGACAGAGGAGGATGCTGTTGAATTAAAACACTGATCTGCACTTAGATAGTTGAGTGCCATGGCAACGAACAAATATCACACACACACACACACACACACACACACACACACACACACACACACACACACACACACACACACTATTTACAAAAGGGAGAGAGAGAGAGAGAACGACAACGGACAGACTGTGAGCTGTGTGCCAATTAGTGTGTCGGCTAATTATATGAATTAACATAACAACACTTCCAGTTTTGAATGTAATGCACTCACTCACTCACTAGAAATACACCCTACTAATTATATCACTGCTCCTCCTGAAATAACACCTGTATACAACACTTAAAGCAACATATGTTGCTGTAAGATGTCATTTATAATGATGTAATTTAGTATAAATTAGCCTCTGTTACAACCTTTATCGACAACAACTTAGCTTCCTAAAAAATAAATAGATAACTTTCCAGCCCTGACTTCCAAATTTGTCAAGTAGTAATTAAAAAGACTTGTACATTCCTGTCTTCTATAATGGTGCTAAAAAGAAATGTTACCTTTTCTACTGTTTTCAGAAACTAACATTAAGCCATAAGTATATATCTGTTTGCCCTTTTAGGACATGCTCTCTGTGACCACAAAAGAGTGCGGTGCCACAGGACAGGGGACGGCGGTGGGAAATTGATGGTGGTTCTTCGGCCTCTCTTGAGCGTCGTTTAATAAAAGAGGCCAGTGCTTGGTGGAGCAAGTCGCCCTGGGCTATTAGAGAAGAATTAGGTTTACCAAGGGGATGGAGGGAATGGAGTGGTGGTCACGGATGGCAACTGAGAGATGGTATCTTTGTTTTAGTGGCGAAAGACCCAAATCTGTCTCCAAGGACTTGCAGAAACTAAAAGTGCCAACTAAGCAAGTAATAAAGGGGCTATTAACCTTGCTCTGGTCTGCTTGTGCTTGGTTAATTATTCTCTTTAGAGTTTAAATGATAGTTTTGTCATTCTACTTTCTAATTTTTACAGTCGCAACTTTGTGAAGAAAAAACACTGAGGAAGATGTCCTCTGGCATCCTCAAGACCAAAACTAATAGAAATAGAAATCGTATTCCTGTTTGTGGTAAACTGCAGTGGTTTTAAGATTATTGTATTTGACAAGCATACTTGATGGCAATGTCTTAAATAACCAGGCAGACATTCTCCAGCCCCATACAATTTAAAGTCTACTGATGTCTAAATATGAATAATACACTAAATATTATCATTATCATAACTAAATACAGCAATACAAAAAAATACCACAATGTGTGATGATGTTACATCAGCAATCTTTCAGTAACGTTGGTAGGGTTACATGTATTTAAGACAAAGTATTGCGACCGTTGAGGCACAAAGAAAGGGTCCTAAAATGTTGTAGGTAGTTGCTGACATTATACAGTCCTACCTTGTCTATCATGCGCCTGGCCTCTTCTTCCTCTGGGTTCCTGTTCTCCAGTTCGATAGTGTAGGTCCCCTTATCGCTGTGGTCGTCCTCTGCCTCCCCTCCAGCTGTCCCCGCTCCTCTACCCACGACCGAGGCGTCCTCGCTGGGGCTGGTGGGACTACCTGTCGCCAGCCCGGTACTGACTGAGCTCCGACCGATACTCAGGTCCTCTGATCGCTGCTTGAGGAGCACACGGGCAGCCGTAGGGGCACCTACAGTCACTGTAGCGGGTATTGGAGCCGGGACTTTACCTAGAAGAACAAATACAGTGCAGAGAAACAACTGTAAGAAAACACACGTGACACATGCTTTAACAAAGAAACATGATATAGAGACAAGCTGTGGTAATTTATTTTGGTGTATTATATGTCCATGTTCTTGATTGTTGATACACAGAATAATAACAGCTCATCCATGACAATTTTACTACTACCTCTGTGGCTGAATGTTGGAAGTTTTTAGTTTCACTTTTCATATAAAGGAAAATATTTTCAAATGGAAGAAATATTTTGGAACCTTTGAAGTTTTAGGTAATCTCACAAATAAACATATCTCACTATATTTAAATTGCAGTTTTTTTACTGAATATTTAATTTAGGAAACACACACAAAGCTGTTCTTAGAAAAATATAAAATAAAAGATAAACATTATTAAATCACATGTTATTACCTGAGTCTGATGCTGTAGTAGCAGAGGTGGAAATGCTGAACACCTTGGGGTGAGAGGGGGGTTGGGGACAGAGTCCCTCCCCACCAGATCCTCCTGGCAGCAGTGGTGCAGTCTGGGAAAACGAATATGACCGCCGCTTGCGAGGGTTTTCCTCGTCGTAGAACTCGATCATGAAGGCAGTGCGGGAGCCGGTTGTTCGGGTCCCGCTCACTGTTATGTTTCCCCCTCCCGCTCCTCCTCCCACGTGGCCGTGTGCTGCTTTTAGACGTTCCTCGAGGGCATGGCGGCGGTTGGCAAAACGCAGACCCAGTCCATTCTCTGAGTCACTCTGTGTACCATCTTCATGCTTGCTGCCTATCAAGACAGAGAAATGCAAAGACACAGCTGAACTACTACTGCATCACGGTTATTTTTATATATGCAAATAGCTGATGGGGAAGATGTAATTTAATGACACTATTCCACATGACATTATACATACACTCTAATACATATATTTACAATTTACAATCAAATAGATATGTTTTCTTACCTGGGATACATTTAAAAGTATTACAGTGGTTGAGGTTCTTTACATAAAGGTTACTGACAATCTGCAGGATGTTACATTACCACCATTCTTAAATCCATATCATAACATGTGTTCAGAACAGTAACATAGCAACAGATAGCAGCTGTCATACATACATCAGTATAGTTCAGTGTGTGGCTTTTAAGATGTCTACTGAAATGAAGCAACCAAGAAGAAGAAGAAAGAGAAGAAAAAGTCCCATTTAGACCACCACACAGAACCACGTCTTCCTGAAATCCATTGTGAATACCACAACAAGAAACAAATGTTGTTTGTTAACCATTTCAGCCTAAATGAGCGATGCATTTTCAGCTGTGGTCTGAATCCGATCATTTCACTGTCAAAACACCTGGTTTACCTACCACGTTACTGCTATTTCTACATTTTTAGAAAGGTTGGTTGAATCAGCGTGTCCTCTACATGTTGGGCGATGGCAGACAGTGTGCCAAGCTAATCCAGACATGCCACCCACATGGACTGGCCCTGCCTACTTCACTGGCAGTGAGGGAGAGACACATGGGGGGAAGGGAGGAGGAGAACATGGAGTGGGAGGCAGGGTAGGAGGCTGGATGTGAGTGTTGGAGGGGGTGTTTGGGGGGGGGGGGGGGGGGGTCGGAAAAGGCTTCAGGGATGGAGGAGGAGGGGAAGTGAAAGAAAAGAAAAGGGAAGGCTGAACTGGAAAGGAGGTTGGGGGATGTAGGAAAAGGAGAGGAGGGTGGATGGGAAAGGAGAGAAACTGGATTAAGCGGAGGAAAAAAGGAAAAAAAAGAAAAAGCAGAGTGGGAATTCTTTACTGAGGGAGGCTCAGGATGTAGCCTTCCCACTAGAGTTGACAGCCACTCACTCACACAATCAGCCGGTTAACGAGCCAACAGCCATTCAGAGAGGAGGGGCAAGAAACTACACATGACTGTTGTGGACTACCACCAGGAAACACTTCGACGCGACGACCACTTTCATAAACCACTGCACACCGTTGGATCCTGATAAAGCATCATTTCTCCAAACTAATGGATTCTCACAAGGAGACTATAGTATGAAAATGAATCACAGTATAGCATCAAAGTCTAGATCTGTCCCAGTTCACCAGCAGATCTATTATTAAGGTTGGGCAGTAAATCGATATTATATTGATCTTGCGATATTTTATAGATATCGTTCCAGATTTTGAATGTCGTAATATCGTGATATGGAATAAGTGTTGTTTTTTCCCGCTTTTAAAGGCTGAATTAAAGTAAAAATTAAATGTTCTGAGCATAATAGACTGTTATCTGCCTTTATCCATTTAGTCATTATATCCACATTACTGATGATTATTATATATTATATTATAATTAATTATTGTGCATGTTGGAGTACGACAGCAACCTTTGGTAAGGTGTGGCGTCTGCCCAATTAACAACAAACAAGGGACACTCCATTGACTTTACTCACGGAGATCAGTTTACTCATCACAGCACAAGTTAGCCTGCGAAGGCTGTTGTATACAAAGTCTTCTGTTGTTCTGGAGGAGCGTTTTCAAGTGGGAAAATGGGCCTGTTGTTGTCACAGTGATGTCACCAGGGGGTTATCTCGGTTTGGGTTTGAAAACAAAAAGCCTGCATTTGAAATCAGGCATGTCTGAAGTGTGAGGTTTGAAAGACATCAAGTAGCAAAGTCAAATCAAGTTACTATAATCAACTTGGTATTGTCTTTCATTTGAATTGTAGGACCCATTTTTTTCATGCTTGGCCCATATGAGGGATGAAAAGTCACCTCATCTCAGGTTCTGCCACTTTGATTTTGACCATTCGTTTTTAATCCATCTCTCACAACTCCTCTAACTTTATTGAAGTGCAGTATTTAATGGCTGGACTACCCCTTTAAGTACAGTTTCTGCACTTGGGTATCACCGTGGCTCTGTGGCTTGGGGCATATTTCTGAATGTGCAGCTCATTTGTCACATTCCAACATCTTCTCTTCTCCTGCCCACACACTTTCCTGTCTTTCATCGCTGTTTGAAATTTAATAAAGCATACATTTCAATAAAAAGAAGAAAAAACTAAAAGCATAAAGGGGATGAGAAAAAAGAAAGCAGCAGTGCGTTACAGTAGCTTGAGCAGATCAGCAGATAAGCAGAGGCCGGTCTTTCATGCTGTGCCCTCCAGACAAAGAAACCGTTGGCAGGGCCAGAGGAGAACAGAGGTGTCTGTGAGAGTCCAGCGCTCTGCTCCGCTCGCCCCGCCATGACTCACAGTGGAGCCGGCCTCTGCCGCTGGCTTCACACACACACACACACACACACACACACAACGCACACACACATGAGTGCCTGACACAAGCATGCACTTAACATGCAAACAGACAAGCAAACATGCATAAAACTGTACTGCCTGTGAACCTACATCACAGCACAACACTGAAGTTCAACCCTTGTGTATCTGTTAAGCTTTCACTACTACTGCTAATGAGTATATTTGTACATGAGGTGCACATAATGAATGAAAAATCACCGAACATAATCCTGCAATCTTAAAAATCTTGCATATCAGACGTCTATTCTGTCAAACTGATATGAATTTATATTTGCAAGAAAAATGCAGTTTCTCGGTTTTCACAATACTACGACAATCATGACAATTCACATTTCAACATACATAAATAATATAATAAGACATACAGCATAAAGACATACTGTATCTTCTACATTTTATCTTATAACAACATGACTTGAGACTCACCTTGAAGCTTACAAATCGAGAGCTTTGGCTCAGTCGCCTCGTGTCAGTGTCCTCGTTAAATCTCTACCTCTCTCTCTCTCTGCCCGGTACCTCTACGACACACCCAGAGCACATCTCACATACCTTTTCTCACACATGCTGCACTGCTTGTCTGCAGATCAGTGCCGAGCATGTCTCGAGCACACACGCAGCCTAAACACATACGACGGATTTCAGCCACACAGATCCACATGTGAGCGGCACATGCTTCACACACGCCCTCAATCAGATCTGAGATGACTTTTTCACACATGCTCCCACTGCCTTCACACACACACTACACAGATGTTGCTTTTTTTTTTAGATGTCTGTGTTCTCTCTTTCCCTGTCCTCATCTGCAACGCTGTTACTATAACAACTATCTACCAAAGAACTGCTCTCTCCTCCTTCGCTGCCTCCCTGTCTGCTGTCACTGCAGTCCAGGCAACTAGCCCCTCTCCCTCTTCTTCCTGCCTCTCTTTGTCCAATCACCTTTGCTATTATTGCTGCTATCAGCATTACAGTGAAGTCCACCCACCTTCCTCACCCTCTCTTCCCTCCTGTACCTATGCTTTTTCACACCTCACAAATCCACAGTCAGCATCGATAGAAAGCTTTCTATCCAGCTGTCCAGCTGCCCTCTATCCATCCCTCTTTGTGCTGTCCCTCCCTCTTCTCCCGCTCTATCCACCCTTCCTTCTCACCCCCAATCTTTTCTCTGTCTTTCTCAAATAAGTCCCACTCATTTTCCCACCATTAAAATATTCTCCTGTCACAACCACAAGCCATCCATCTTGTGCTTTCTTACCAGAAATACCAAGGGATAGTTTAAGAGAGACCAATTAGCACGAGCTCAGAGAGCAGCAGCTTCAAATTGAAACACTGCAATGTCTAGCAGTCCCCAAGTCAGTTAGTAACATAATCATCAATTAGGTGAGCCATTCTGTCAGCCAGTTGACATGCATGTACTACTAACTCCAACTAATGAATTAGCTTCCCTTCCTTCCACCCTGCCTAACAGATTTCCATTTTCATCAGGTCCTGTCTGCTAGTCCCTCCCCCACACATGTCAACAACATCATAAATTGGCTTCCATTTAATTAACCCATGACCAGCATGCAGTCTTATATAGTCTAGCTTAGTACTGAGATGACTTTCTTTACCAGCACCATAAAGCCTAGCATTAGCCTAGCCTTGGTCTGGCACATTCTCGCAAAACCCCCTGGCAGCAGGAACCGACTCAGCAGTTGGCAGCTTGCAGGTAAAAGGAACAAAGGAACGCAGATCAAGCATGAAATTTACAGTCATAGCAATCTCAAACTTACCCCAAGGATGCATAGCAACAAGCCCACAAAGGTAAACAGATAAGATTCAGATGTCCACACTGATAACGCAAAACAAAAAAAATCGAGCTACACGCCATATCTAAAGCTGTTGTTAGCAGTATGTGGTGCTCACTGGTAATATTTCTGTATGTGGTGGAAAAAGTGACATTCATTATACTATGCTGCTCACACTAAGCCTTGTCATTGGCTGTCAGAGCAGTAGAGGAGTAAATTAGGGTTTAAATGTTTCTGTCTGCTAGCTGCTAATCCTCCAGCTTGGTTGCCACTGCCAACATCTTCTGCGCCGAACAAAGGATCAACCAGTCGACACATGGTATAGGAAGACGTAAATAGAGCACTGAGATAGTGTTGAGTAAAACAATGTAATACTGAGGTCTGACACAGTTATGATGATGGTTTTGGTTAAATAACTGATATATTTTGTGTAAGAGGGAGAAGGGAAGAGGTAAGGATGAAGGAGAAAGTAGGGAACCATAAAAGAAATTTAAAAATATAAATATATAAAAACAGCCTCCACCTTTCAGCCTTTTAAGATGAACTGGCACATCGCTCTTGATGCTCTTGCTGTCCTCCTCTGTTGACTCGCTGCGGATCATAGTGGGGTCATTCTGAGCCAGCCAATCAGCCACCTTGCTCTCCGACGCCATCATAGCGGCTTGCAGCGTGCTCAAATCTCTCGCTCCTGCTCCTCCGCTTCCTGCTCCGCTCTTCTTGGAGCGAGATCTGTGATGGTCGGGTGTGAACTTTGACACATGGTCCTTAATGGTGACTTTCCCTGGAGAAGTGTTGTCAAACTCTATTGTGAAGGAGGCGTGACCTTGAGCTGTGGAGCAGACATTGCAGTTTTGTCAATGTCTTAGTTAAGTGTCAGTCAGTGCTACTAAATATAGTTCAGCTAGCTGAAGCACTTTAACAAATGAAAGCATCACTGTGAAATCTAATGGAAATGTGCAGTACGTGGACATGTATCCACATATAAGCTAAATAAATAAATAAATAAGCTGATGGCTTCTGTTGAAAAATGATTACTACTGTTTGTGCAAGACAAACAGTGGTCGCTTCATAAAGGATCCTAGCATATTTCAGAAGGATAACTTTATGACGCACCATAAAAATGTACAACAATTACAGTATTTTGTCACCAATTAATGATTTTCTGAAGTCACAATTCTGTAGCTCTGTTGAGTTATGCTTTGGTGTGACTACAAATAAGAAAAATAATGTCTTATATTATAGAGTACCAAGTCTTTATTGTTTACACAGCAACAATAAAGTCACATTCCCATATAATACACACAGGTACTTTTAAAAGTCTTGATTCATTTCAAGTGGTGAATAGTGTAACTTTGATTATTTTATTAAAGAGAAAACTGAATAAAAATGTGTAATTCACCTGTAGTGGCTTGTGTGGAGGTGCCCTCTGTATCCTTGGTTGGAATCTCATGGATGCCGTTATTGGCCATGTGACTCTCCTTTGTAGGGATCTCCAAGTAACTGGAATCGTGGCCGGAGGATGCATGAAGGCCCTCTTCTTTAGTTTTTTCCCCTCTGCGTGCCTCTTTGCTCTCTGAGGTTGTAAAACACAAAAATGGTACAAAGGTTAATTATTTAAATGTTGATGTAGTTTAATATATGACTATAACAAAATAGGTATCATTTTTATAACAAAAAGTGAAGTGGTAAATGAAGTGTGAGTTCAAGTCATCTTAAGTAACATAACATCCAAATGCTGCAATGTCAAAGCGAGAAATTAAAACTAGGATTTGTTATAAAAAAGACAAAAGTGAAAGGTCAAGCTCAACCCCATATAGACCAATTCAATCATGGTCTGCTCTTCAGGAAGTGTGCCTCATCATTTATCAGAATTACTGTCTATCTGGTGGAAGATGCAGCACTATAAACTACAAACATACATTATTTTTCTCTATTCAACTCTCTGTCTCTCATACAAACACAAGACAGGAGCAGAAGGGCTGGTGCAGCTCTTTAAAATCATTTGGACGGATTCTCGGATTCTCATCTGTTTGTATTAACAAACAGAGCCTCTGTGGGATCTAAATATGATAAATGAGAAATTAGAGGGGCCATCTGCTTCATGTTGGGAAGCAAATTTAGGAACATATGGCAAATGGCAATAAGAAACAAGAAACAGGAACTGACATTGTATGATATAATCACAAATAAAAAATAGTGAATAAAATATCTCATAAGTAAAAATGTTTTTAAAATATGATCATGCCACATGAGAACTCATGAGACAAATCAGGATCTTCTCAGGATCTCTGAAATAAAAGACTCATTTTTCACTTCTCTGTAAGAAACTAAACTGAAGTAGTAAAAAAAAAATCACTTTGGAGCGACTTTGAAACAAGATCAGCGGTCGCCAGCATAAGCTGCTCTGCAAGTTTGGGAAGAATTACAACATGGATTTAAACAGAAACCAAACATGAGGATTTTGTGATCAGATTTGTTGAATGAGGGTTGAGATGCAACAACTTAACTGACAAAGTAATGCCATGCAAACAAGACTCTAACTTTTATATAATAATGTTACTACAGTGCTCACATTTCTATCAATGTTCACCATAAACTCAGAAAGCTTTACAAGTTCAAAATAGAAATATAAAAAAGACAAAATTACCAGTACCGTGTCTCCACTTGCTCCTTCCTTAAAATTACGATGAACTGACTAAACTTCCTGTATCTCATATGTGCAATAAGTGAACAAGTGTGAATACTATCAGAGCTTCCATTGATGTGACTGTAAGTCACATGGCTTGTCTGGGAAGCAAACAGTCATTTCGAATCCAAGAATTCCATGAATGAGTTTAATGCCATTTATATAAAGATCATGCAGTTCATACTAACTACTGACTGTGCTGCAGTTTTCAGGATTTATTATTTTTAGTTGACTGAGTATAGGCAAAATGAATCAGCTTTGATGTTTTCTGTTAGCATCTACTACGTACAAAGATTAAAACTGACAACAGACACAGTATTGTAGTATATACTGTATACAGAATATGTGGGCATTCAACACACTTACATAATGAATCTTCTCCAGTATAAGGTAAGTGTGACTGACATTAAATAGTAGTGGTATAACGTAAACAATACATTTATAATCCTTCATGTTTCTGATGTTTAATCTCAAATTTTAACATATTTGAGAGCTAAAGGAAATTAAATGACTTGTCCCTAAAAGAGCTACAGGTAATAAAGCCAGTGCAAGGCAAGTGGATGTCAGACTAACACAGAGTTGGTTCAAATTGAAAACCCTTTAGCAGCTCCATTAGCCAAAGCATTTGGAAGTGAGAGCAATACTTACCAGAGAATTAGAGAGTGGTTAGCTAATGATCGCTGCAGTGTAGAGTGAGAGAGAGCGGTCTGTCTCTATACTGTGTATATGTGTGCGTGCGTGTGTGTGTGAGTGTGTATTGGGAGGAATGGGGGAGCTGGTGCAATGGCGTAACCCAATCGGCCTGAGTGACAATACACAAGGAGGGGGGTAGGGGGCTCTGACAACACAGCCTATTCACTTGGAAGGAGAAAAGGACACACACACTAAACTAAACTGACAGACACATACATGCAAGAAAACACACTCAAATAGAATCTCTTCCTGCCCTAAACCTCTCTTTCTTTATTTCTTTCACTTCCTCCACTGGTATTTCTATTGTTAACAGTTCATTAGAGCAGATACAGAGGGTGTACTGAGCTCAAACTATCTTAAAAACAAGTACGCTGAGGAAATCTTTTAATGCTGAGGTCTGTGTAAGTTGCATAAATACATTGTGCAAACACCCCCTGTAGCTGCTTTACAAAATAAATCCAACATCTGTTCAGCACTCAGTATAAAACTCAAGGTCCCACTCACCCTCTTCCATGACAGAAGTAGCCAATCCCATTCGCCTGATTTTTTTTGGAAAGCTTTTAAGGTTTCAAATCACTCTGAAACGCTCGCACAGATTTACTCCAAAATGACAGAAAAGTACTTTGCCAAATTCCACAGCAAAAGCTGCATGGTGTAACCATACAGGAAGAGTTCCCAATTGATTAAAATGAGCTGAAAAACAAAGTATTCCTATCCAGGCTGGTGAAGACGCTGCCAGTGTGTCCATCCAGATGTGGCGAGAGATTTGAGGACGCTTCAGTCTGCTCCAATGTTTGTGTACGGTCAACCTCCCCCACTCCTTCTGACTACACTGGTGCACACTAAACCAGCCTGGCACAGACTGATTTTATATCGCTGAGCTTTAGCCTCTAATCCTGTTAGTCTGACTATCCACCACTAGTTAACGGGATGCCCCCAGTCCAATGGTCAATATACACACACACACACACACACACACACACACACACACACACACACACACACACACACACACACACACACACACACACACACACACACACATGCTCTGAAAAAAAGACTTTGTATGCACTTGAATATACATGTGTGTGAATATACACACAGTCTGGCTGGCCAACCAGAGCAACCAGACAACCAGAGCAAATAAACTGAGCTCAAGGGCATTAAGATTGAGCTACCTTTTAACTCCTCTACATTGCATGACTGAACTCAGCATTACATTTCATCTGAGTGCCATCATATGACATACTGTTTGTAGCATACAGTAATATAAACCTACCATAAATTAACATTTTATTTTTTCTGAAAATGCCATATACAGAAAAAATGTCACTTTCCGCTTATTCAGACCTCTGTAAAAAATGCTAAGTATTTTAAATGTGCCATGTTTAGTGATTAATCACACTCACGCACTGTACAGATGGCTGTAACAGTATTACAGGCTTCAGTATAAGACGAAATGCTGGGTGAAATCTGTGTGTAAGAGGCTACAGTCATGTCAAAACAAAATACACAAAACTGTACTGCTTATCTGTAGGAAGTGTATAATCGTCATTCATGCCGTTTTTTAATGTTTACAACAATCAAATATCTACTTAAGGTGCAATACACACTGTTGGTGCCCTGCAAAACATTTTTCACAACCTACAAGCCAAAATTACCCACAAATCTATAATAAAATGCTTCAAATACAGAAGCATAATGTGAAAGCCAGCTTTCTTCCACTCTTAAAGAACTGATTGGACATGCACAGCACTTATACCTGTGTTAGTTTCTGTACTTTATGTTTGAATTTTAATATTGGGAACAAGAGATGATGTGTGTGTGTTATTGTCATGGGAAGTTCAAAACCTTGTACCTGAGCTGTCATGTTTTTTGTGGGATGGCTTGGTTTCCTGTTTGAAGGAATTCTCATCATCTGCATCCCCATCCCCCCACCAAGACGGCTGGCCATACAGGGGGGTCCCTCGAGGCAGTGCTGTAACATCCCCTGAAACAGATTGGACACAGACACATTTTATAACAAATCCTTGCAGAAAGTGGACGTTTTATTGTAGCTTAAACTGTGGTCTGTGATGTTAAACGTGTTTATTTTGTACTTTACACATTTGTGTACTGTCAACAGAAACTACTCATTGTGTTACTGATGCCACAAAGTGAACCCAGCTGCTCTCTGTGTATGTCTGTTTGTGCATTAATTCCCCTCTAGTCTTGCACTGCTGACCTATTTACACAACTTTAACCAGCAGGATGGACACACACTCCCTTTATCACGCTCTCCCCTCTCACTCTCAGACCCACATGGTTTAAATAAAAGGGGGACTTTCCCATTAGCCCCTCTGTCCCTGTCACTATGAAGCTGACCTGTGAAGAATGTCCTGTGGTAACCTATTTTTTGTCCATTTTCTTATTGGACAGCACAGTATAAAAGTGACAAAAAAACACGGACAGAGAGAGTGAGCAATGACATGCAACAGGGATCTTAGCTCTTTGACCATTGTGCCAGGAAATTCTGCATCCTGTGTTAACTTCACTCTGCCCTATGCTCACCCTCCCTTTCTCTGAAGTATGCCATATCCTGAGCTATATAAGTTTAATCACAGTAAAGCTGGATAATGATAGGTGTTCCGTGCTAAATTCTGTTCAGTAAATAGAGGCCTTTTTTTTATAAAAACCACTGAATGTATGTTCCCTATGAGGTATAATATCTAGGTGACACTACAGAATACATCCACAGAACCACAAAGAGGATGTCGTTAAAAAAACGAGCAGCAGATGGGGCAACAAGCAACACTGTATGTGTATATTTGCTTGTTTGAGTCCAAATGTACATGCGTGTCTATGAATGTAACTACATTTTAAGAAAAGTACTGCTGGCATATGGGTTTGCATTATGCAGGCCCTCTGACCCCATTCCTGTTTAATCTGTGTATAACACAAACTCTATGTGGCCTTGTTTCTACATCTGGAGCTTAAACAGGACCCCTGCTAGCACCCCAGCCAAGTCAGCAATATAAATTAATAGGGAAGCCCTCAGACTTAAACCACATTCATGATACAGACTGACAACATGTTGGCGTGGTGGTTAAATCCCTTTCCCTGGTGACCATGTCCACCCCCTACTGGTCTGTGATAAAACCCCACCACTCAATTTCACAACACTGTGACTGAAAATGTGATTTCTGAGAGGACAACACACCCTACAAAAACATAACAATTTTGTGTGTTGCAATGTTTGGTATATTTTTCTTGGTGTAGATTGTCAGAGTACAACCAAAATCTGTAAATCTGTGTTGATATTGTGGTACTTTTAAGTAAGTATTTAGTCTAAAAGATAGTTTTCCATAGTTGAATTAAAAGGAATAGCGCCAATATGAAGTCTTGGAGTTTTTCTGCTGTAATAGAATCCTTACTCTATTATCTTAACCCTATTTTTTTATCACCACAATTAAAAAAAACGATTTTTGAGGGTTGCCAACAGCGCACAATGAATAATAAGAAATGCTCTTATAATTAACAGGTTCATGTTTCTCGTACTCTCTCTCTCACCTCCTATCCTCTCCTCTGCTTTGTGTGTGTCCACAGATTTAGCGGGTGGCTCTTTGGAGGAAGTGACCCCGTCCGTTGTTCTACTCTCCCCTGGCTTCGTGCTGCCTCCACTGGGGGACTTTAGTGACTTTGTTGGGGTCTTGGTGGGAGACTTGCTTGTGGTCGAGGTGGTAGTGGTCTCACCGTTGGATGGCTTCTTGCTCAACTGGAGGCCGCTAGTGAACTTTTCATGCTAGAGAGAGATGAAATGAAATGGCAAAATGGCTTGATTTGAAATTTAAATAATACAACTGCCTGCATGGTCAACATTAATATTTGACAGTTTTTGTTGAGGCGGGTTGTATTTGTGTGTGTGTTCTCACCTTGAGAGCCTCCTCAGGCACAGTGAGCTCTCCTCTCACCACCGTGAACAAGTTGGTATGTAAGACAGATGTGTTAAGGAAACACCAGCACAACTATGACACATACTATTTACAGATGCGTGCAACATCTTCCTGCATAACAAGTGTTTGACATGATGAACCCACCCCCCATGTGAACGGGTGAGGGCAGTGGGTTAAAAGATCAGAAAAAAGGTGAAAGGATATCATATCCAAACCTCAGCTTGTCCTCCAACTTCAGAGTGATGTACATCTGCTCCTGAATGCGGACATCGTTTACAAAAGTCTGCACAGGGAGGACAGAGACAATAACACAGGCAATAACATTAACAAAAATAAACACAGAGACAATGTTTACATAACTAAGAAGACTTTACTCTAACTCATTTCCATGTAAGAAAAAATTGAAAGTAAAGGAAGATAACTTATCTTTAAATCAGTCTGCACTACCAGGATTTGAGGCCTAAGCATGACAATACATGTCTTTTCCTCTGTTTCTCTTTTTTACTATTTTCTTTTCCATCTGTGTCTCCCCCCCCCCCCCTGAGATAGATCAGGTTTCACTGAACTGCTAATGAAATTCAATCACGTTTGCACTGCTGTTGTAATAAAACATTCCTGTCTCCTCTCTAGTGAGATGAAATCACAGCTTAGCAGTACAGCAATGAAACGGCTCCAGTCAGATAGTTAAGAGTGACACTGTCGAACTGCAGCTCTTTACTCACTACAGTGTCAAATCTCTACATACCCACTGACTCAGCAGGAGAAAACTTCCTCTGAATCCAGCCAAAGAAGCCAACGGTCAATGACACAGCAGGAAGTGGCTCTGACTCTGGCTTCCTGTCTAAGAGCTGGAGAGGATGTGAGGGAAATTCTGCATATGTGTCTAATCTGGTGGGCTGTGACTGAGCTATAATCACTAAACATGACTAACGCCATGCAGCAACTATAAGCAGGCTTTACTGAGCTAGAATGTCAAAGGCAAAAAAGGGCAAAGGTGATCTAAAAAGGGATTTCTTATAGTTATTAAACAAACTTTAAAACTTGCAGATAATTTTTTGACTTTATCATCAATTACATTATGTATAATTAATTATTTTGTGAAACCTCTGCATCCCCTACAAAGGCTTCCTTCCTGTTTTCCACCTATGTTTACAAATGTTGATGTAAACAAACATTATACAGCATCCAAAATATCAATTACTTTCATTGTTGTCAAGTCTTAATCGCACCATTAACAGACCTGTCAATCAATCAGGCTTATTCTTTTGATAGTAGCAGGTCACCTTTGTTTTATGTTTGTATCACAGGTTGTCCCCTAAAGTAGTGATTTGCATAATTGGGTTCAGATTCAAATTGACCTCATCACTGATAAAAATCTTAATTGACCCAGAGATTGATTAGGAGAGGGAAAATAGAAGGGCCTATTGACTGCCAAAAAATAAGTTAACCTCTAACCTTTCAGAAGCTCATTTCCATTAATCTGATTTTCATTTTCGTTCCTTTCTACCCTTCCCTCTGAACCCTTCATTCATCCTTCAGTTGTGAAAGCTCATTCTTCATCCATCATTTGACCCTATTCTTTATTTTCTCCTGTCCTCTCTTCTCTCTCTCTCTCTTGTGCTTTTATCTTTGCTCTGACCCTTTCACTGTTTTACATATTACTATCTGTGTACTCACCCCATTCAGGCTGCCCAGGTCCTTGACTTTGTGCTCGTCAGTCCCGGCCTCGTAGTTGATGACTGCATGCTGTTTATCCACGCTGCGTGACTTCAAACAAAAATACACACATATATGGAACATTAACCCAGTGGTTATATTTGTGCAGATAATTTGATTACTGAGATCTGGTCATTAAGATCAGATGTTGTCGGTCCAGATTTCTTCTGTAAAGGAGGAAAATAACAACATTCCTTTTTATCTGTACAGTTCCAGTTGAAAATGTATTCATATTACTGATATGGGCACCTGTGCTGCATCCAGACTACAGAGACTGTGAGCCTGACTATAAACTGCAGCATAAACCATTATAGGGCTGTGTGTAACAGGAGAAAACTGTGCAATGTTAAACCTTTGAGGAGGTATGAGCATCCAATGTCAAGAATGCAACTCTGAAAGTCTCAATGTTACTCTGCATATCTACTATGATATCAACTCTGAGTAAATCATCAAAGGTATTTCAATGTCTTTCACACTGCATACACGATACAGACACCTTCACGTTCTTTCACAGCTGTTCATAAGCTCACATACACATTCACAAAATACACACGAGCACACAAAAGGAGAGCAGTGGAGCAATGAAGGACTGGGGGGTGAAAATATTGATTTTCTGTGGTGTCCAGATCTGTGCCCATCAGCTGTTTCAGGACGCATTGTTTCCAAAGAAAGAACTATAACCTTTTCTTTGTAATGAAAAATACTATTGATGTCAGGGTTAGATGGAAATATATTGTGCTAAATATTGTTTTCATGTATCAATGTCAAACATATATAGAAGTATGCATTGTCTCACTGATGAGCAATTTAGCTGCAGTCTTCAAATGTCTGTTAGGATAGCCTTCAGATAAGACATCAATAAAATACAAGAGTGCCACCTTGAGCTGGAATGGTTTGCTTTCATTTTGACATTTGCAAATCTTACTTTTATTTTCATTTTCGGTGATTGAAAAGTCTGAGAGAATGGTGAGTTATTTGGAGTGACTGTATATGAAAATGAAGCCTCCATTTTTTCCACTGCTGACCAAACACAGTGGTAATATTTGATACATACATAAATAATAAATATGATATATTAGTATCTGATGTAAAATACAACTGACACTTTGCTTATTTGGGTAAAACAAATTCATTCATCGTGCTGTGTAAATGAACCAAGACTTATGAAACAGCAAAAAAGGGAGAGTGAAAATAAAAAGAGGTTATTATTATGCTTAAGTTAGTCGATGCTGATTCTGGAGACTGAATCTCATCTTCAGTTCTTATATGACTTCAGGCTATAACCGCCCCCTCCTCTTGTTTAAACAAAAACCAACTGGAGTGCACACTCATGTCGAAATAAAAAATCTCAAGATAAGAGCTGAAGTACTGTTGAAGCCACTCCAGAGAGCCAACCGTCACACAGATTACCTTAGTGAGATTAGGCTAGATCAAACAGGATAGAAACAAACTGAGCCGCCTGTTGTACCTCACACCACAGGATAGTGCAGACGCTGTCGCTGGCAGACACAGACAGACTCCTGACTGACTAAAAATGTGAAGAGGCGACTAAGAACTCAACTAAAAAAGGTAAACACATCTGAGGTGAAAGCTAACTTTTTCCAATAATGTGCTTGTAGGGAACATATGAATCTTGTGCATAAAGTCAGAGTGAAAGAGAAAGAGAGAGGGGACAAAATGATAAGAGAGGAATAAAGATAAAGATAAAGCCATGAGGCAAATTTGATCATCAGGTCATCGAGGAAACAAGAAAAATACACAATGAGCTGAGCTGTAAGACATGAGACAGACAGACGATATAATACTGAGAGACACAAAGAGCTCTCACAGAGTCACACTGACTTTTTTTTATCCGGTTTATTTCTATCCATAGGCAAAAATATATGATATGATTCAGGCTGACATCATGGAGACTGTGTTCCTGTATTTACTACGCTGCTTCACTATAAATAAAGTAAAAATCTATTCTGATCAATCATGGGGCCACACTTTGTTAACGGCACATATATCAAAAACCATTGATGTGAGTGTGATTGATAGAGAAAACAAGCTGCAGGCCAGTTCTGCAAGATGACACCAAAACATTTACAAAACACCCATCCGCGCCACTCAAGTGTCAGTGTGATGATTCTCCGTCATAGAGCCGTTTGAAGTTTGATATTCTGTCACTGAGTGTGTGTGTGTTCTATTTGGTGCATGACACGAGCAGTCTTTAACATCAAGCCATGTGATGAGGCCTTGGCTCGTTTGTACGGTCACATGGAGGACAACTGTAAGCAGCCACACAAAGTGCTGTACAAACACACACACACAGTAAAAAAAATGTCCTCAGTTTGGATGATTCACCCTTATCTTTCTATCCAAAGACATCACAAGGATAGGAATACAAGAAAACGCACGCACGCACGCACACACGCACGCACACACGCACACACACACACACACACACACACACACACACACACACACACACACACACACACACGCACACACACACGCACGCACACACACAGGAGCAGTAGACCCTGCCGGTCACCAGAAACAGATTAGGCTAAAACAGATCTTTTACAACTCTAAATGCTTCAGTAAATTGCCCTTATTATTTCCCTCTTGAAGTCTCCTCATAAAAGAACAAGACTGTAAGAGGATTTAGACCAGCTAGGTCAACTTTAAATAGAGTATTGCTTTCTATAACTGTGAAATGTCCTCACAAAAATATGTTTACTATTCACATTGTGTGTATGCAAACTGTGTTTTGTAACACTAGTAAGGTGCAAAAAAGTTTTCTTTTCAATGTGTTGCAGAATTTGAAGTCAGATTTGTGCATAAACAAATGAGCATTAACAGACTCAACATAAGTACATCAAAAAGTACAACTGTAGCATCTTAATAGATGTTTTTCTGTTGCTATTACAAAATTTAATAAGCTAGACTATAAATTGAACAGATACTCTACTTGTTCATTGGTATTTGGCCCGAAAACATAAAGCCCTACATGAGGTTCCTGAAACCGCAGGTCTAGTTTTAGACATTCATTTACATCAGCGGGGCAAGATGACATTTTTCCACTCTGTTTTTAGGCAGCTTCCTTTGTGATACTGATATTTAAAGATTGGTAACCTCACACTGACTATTTTTAAAATGATAAACTGTCCTCTCTTTCATGGCTGTACAGCTAACAATAACCAAACAGGATGTTAGTAATGTGTGAGAAAAACCATGGTGATGCTTTTGATGTGCAATAAATGAAGGGGACTTCTCAGGTGAAAAAAGAAAGTTTGGAAAGAAAAGGGTAGCGATATTGTGTGTGCTTCTTTAAAAAAGTAGAAACCTTTCCTTAGTCAAACTACTTTTTATCAATAAATAAATGCATTTTGCAATTTGCAACATTACTATTTTATGCTTACCTCTTCAACCCATAAATCTCATAAAAGGATTAGATTCCTACATATCTCTAAAGTTTGGGATTCGATGTGGTGAGGAGAAATACCACAATGGGACTAAACAGTATCTAAAGGGCAGGGAACATGTTTTATTTTAGCTAATAATATTGGTATAATAAAAAAACCCATTAAAGCACTTTTTAATCATTTTTAAAAGTTCTGCACAGAAAGCAGGAACCTAGAAAAAAGCTGAATTGAAAGTGAAAAACAGTCACAGTAATTTCATAAGATATTAAGGCCAGTCTGAAAAGTGAGGACAACTTCCACCAACACCCTAAAAATACAAAAAATATAGTAGATCAGAGAGGCACTGGTACCAGAAAGACTTCTGACAGCATGTCATAACAGAGAGTGCTGCTGCTGTGGACGTAACCTCTATCTACTACAACTGACTCAGTCAGATAAGATCTAGCTCAAGCGGTATCTGCCCCACTTTCTATTAATAGTGTGGTGACCAGAGGTACACATGAGCATACAGACAGGCTCTCTGGATGTACCGCTGCACAGATACCACCTCAGTACACAGACACACACACACACACAAACAGACAGACAGACAGACAGACACACACACACACACACACACACACACACACACACACACACACACACACACACACACACACACACACACATGCAGACATATGAACAGGTTCTGCTACTGCACTGAGTGACAGCCTGGGCACAGAGGGCTAATTATAGAGTTAATTATAGTGTTCTTAAACTCAATTAACAGTTATCTTGTGAAAACAAAACTGTTGCATTTAGTTAGTGAAAGCCCTAAATAACATCTCAGGCTGTGTGTGGTGTGGTTATATTAACTTAAAACGTACTCATATGTAACTCATTAAGAGTCAGACTGTCATTTTTTCTTTGATCAATAAAGACAGCAAGTCAGGCAAAGGCCAAGTTTAAATATAACAAACATATCTTTTCCATTCTTGTTTATTGTATTGTATGTTTTTATGCTTCCAAATCTTACTGTTAAATGTTTGTTTTTATGTAAAGCGTATTGAGTTGCCCCTGGGTATGAAATGCACTATATAAATAAAGCTCCCTAGCCTTGCCTTATTGAAGCTGCTATCAGTGGAAACAGTGTTGTGTAAAGCCTCCTCACCTGTAGCATGAGCTCACAATCATCCCTGCCGACAAAGATCATTTCCCGGGGGAGTCGGTGGCGCGTCCCCCCGCTGCTCACCAGGAACCAGGAGGTCACACTCATGTCTGCACCCTGCTGCTGCCTCTGGTACACACCTACAGGGGCAAAAACAGGTAAGTATTTGTTACACTTATCTGTGAATCACGTAGTTTCAAATATAAACATGGAAGAGAAATTCAGATGTTATAACTGTTTTTAACTATAATCTGGCGCATTTGGTCCTCATACTATGAAATATCCATATAAGACCCATTCTTGAAATACAAACCAACTGGAACAGGTCTGAAAATGAGCCTACTAATCAAAATGTATCTCTGTGTATCACCTCCACACAATGGAGGATAATTTGAAAACAGTATATAAAAGAACAGCTGGAGCACTTATTTTGTTGAACCGCCTACAGTATCTTTAAGAAAAACATACTATGATACTGAAGGATTAAAAATAAAGTCAATCCTCTCTTCTGAAACAATTAAATGTTACAGCATATTGTGGGGTTGTATCATATGTTTAGAAGAGATAACTGATTTTCAAGATTGGTCTTATGGTTTTAAGACCTTTTTTTGCCTTATCTTTGTGGTAGGATGTTACAAAAATGAATTTAGTTGTTTCTGAGTATTGGAAAATTAAAAATCATTTTACGCACCTCTGGTCCAGGTAGCTCACTGCTGATAGACACTGACAGCACAACACAGCTAGGCCATCCTGAGAGAAGAAAAAGAAAGAAGTCTGTTTTCATTCATTCTCACAGAGGCAAAAAACAACAACAACATAAAAAAGGTTTCTTTGCATCATGATATAATTACCCGAGATATGTGAAAGAAGATGTTAAGCAGTAAAGGAGGACAATTGAGTCATAAATAAAGTGTACAAAATTGTGGATTTACACTGAATAGAAAACACTCCCTTTCTTCATTTTGTTTTTGCTGGTAGGGGGAGTGAGTCTGAGTGGGCGGTCTTGCAACGTGATGCCTCACTGTCTACGAAATGAACACTAAAGCCAACCAGTAACGATACATCCTTCTCTCGCTCTCTGCCCGCCCTGATCATTGCCAGATGTTAGAGGAGGAAGTGATGTAGGAATGTTGGCTGGCCTCCTCAACAGGACATTTATTTTCCCTCTTGCCTCCCTCCTCCCCTCGTTCTCCTTCAGATGAGCTGGAAAGGAGGTCAGACCGAGCCAATCTGACTTTCTGACTGAGAGAAAAACATTAGGCAGAACTAACTACAAGTTATCTGTATACTGTGCTGATTCTGACTGTCAAAAGACTTGTTTGTCAGCTGGTTGAGTGACTGGTTAACAATGGGGCTGTGTGACTGCGCAGCTAGCTGTGAAATTCAGCAGGTCGGAGTCCCTTTACTTAATTTAATTTCTCACAGTGTCACAAGATGACACTAAAACACACAGTGGAGCCTCTCGGAGCGGAGAATCTGTTGTCCCAGAAATGAAATCAGAGAATGAAATCCAATTTACAAGACCACTGCGATAGGTTACACCTTAATGTTTAAACGTATACCGAGGTACAGCTTTAATACTTTTCATAATTCTTTATCTCTTAAATTAGACATGGGGTTTCAAAGGGAATATTTTTCAAGCAGCGCTAAAATAACAGGAGCTCTTGGTCGTGTGTTGAAAGTGCCAAGAAAAGCCCATCAGTGAGGGAATTAAAGATTATTGAGCTAAGCTCTTGCACACTTGACCTCATAAGTACTCAGTATACCAACTCAGTAATCCCTTGGGTAACATTTTAATCAACCGCACACCTCTGACGGTTCCTCGCACAACGCTGGCGGGAACATGACTGTACCGAAGCAACAACTGTCTCTGATGTAAAACAGATCAGCCTTTCATCTCGGTCACATCTCAGAATAACCAAATATTATATTTGACGTGTGAAACAGTGTCTAAAGGTAATTTTAGAGGGTTGTAAATAATGTAATGGAAGTAATTACTGCACCAGCCTATCGTGGTGTTGTCAGTGAGGAAGTAAGTGGGCTGAGACGGAAAGGGAGGAACAAAAATAACCCTTAATTAAATAAACTTTTCCTAATTTAACTGAACTAAATTTTTTTCCTTCACCAAACTAACTCATCCTAACATGAGAGAACAATGCAAGATTTCTCCTGAATCCATTCAAACCATCACAGGGCTCGACTCCAGCCCAGGATGTGATGCTTATACGATGATCAACTGCCGCAGTCACATTACCCGTCGGTTATTTGGATGGTGCAATGGAACAACACGCTGCATACATTATCAGAAACAACTACAAAGAAAAAACAACAGCAGCATTGCCATTACACTATAATTACGTTGTGGTTTCCTTTCCTCTCCTCATTGTAACCAAAGCACCAGAGGATCGTGCAGTCTCAGTAAGCTCCGCACACTCACTTGTAGTATGCAAGGTTAATGAGAATGTGGTAGAGGAGCTTGGATACGATGCATACCAGCCTGTGTGGTACTATTAAAATAAAAACCTCTCACTATAACACATGAAAGACAAGGCACAGTTGGAGGAATGCAGCGGTGGGTCTGTTGAAGGAGGAAATGCTGATGTCTGTCTTACATGTGCTCATTACAGTCCTCATGTTAAAACACTCACCTCACACAGATTCATAAACTCTTATTTTCTTACTTAACCCTTAAACAACAGTGTATCCTGGTGGAGATACAACTCATAAAATCCAAAATATACAAAATATTTTTTAAATTATTGGTGGAAATGTTTGCTTGAGATAACTAGTAACATCAAAGAAAATAAAAAGTAAATCAAAAGAATAATGAACATCTCATTTTCCACTCCTGCCTTCGTTTAAAGGTGTTTTAAGAAGTATTTATAATACTCTTTCAATGATAACTTGTGTTTGTTTTCATACAATTAAATTAAATGGACTGTACTTAAACGGTAAATGGACTGTACTTATATAGCGCTTTTCTAGTCATTATGACCACTCAAAGCGCTTTTACACTACATCTTATTCACCCATTCACACATTCATACACTGATGGCAGGGGCTACCACGCAGGGTGCCAACCTGCTCATCAGAGGGAAACTAGCCATTCA
>NC_084981.1:19086163-19150889 GCF_963691925.1 Scomber scombrus | reverse complement strand
ATGTCATCCTCTCCCTCTGTTGACAGCCGTCCTAAATATGGACAATGCTGTCGTTGATCTGGAAACTCTGCAAGCCCTTTATGAAAATGTGAGTATAACATGCTGCATCACTACCTTGGACAGGATCCATGTCTTTGTGGTTACAACGGTAATTAAAAAAATCTTAAAACTTTGCAAATTTTTGACTTTGAAGGGAGAATGATCAAGGCTCATGTTGACTGTGGTTTCAGTAAAGTCAATAGACCAGGGAAAAGACAATATCCCAAACTCAAATACATTTCTCCACTTTCCTGCCAATGCAAAATCATATAAATACACAGTGTTGAACAACAAACCCAGTATAATTACACAAAGTAACACCACTGACAGCTCAGGCTGATCTTGACTGCAGCGTTCAGGCTGGGAAAACCTTGCAGTCTTGTTTTTTTCTTTTCCTCTGTGGCTTGCAGTAAAACTATTATTTTGGAACAGTTTGCTGGTGACAAAATAAAATGATTTACAGTTAGACATTTCATGCCATATATGAATAACAGGCAATCATTTTATTATAGAATGAAACCTAAGAGGGCTCAACAAGCTGTGATATCAACAAAATAGCAAAAAGTCATTCATCAGCTGTTAGTGTTGTTTTATTTGGCTCTCCATTGAGGGTAAACCACAAAACACCAATGGCTATCCATCAAGAAATACCTCTCCAAGATTATCAAAAGCTGAACTTTTGTATACAGTTTAAGTGGGGAAAGAACAACTTTTTAATTAAATTATAGTAAGATGTGTTTATAATGCAAAACAATATATTTTTTTACCGTCAGTCAGAGATGCCACATCAATGTTATCAGGTTTTTCTATGTGGACTTCTTGTTCCATGTTCCACATGAAAGGGTGAACTAAAGGAAGTGTGCATTAGATACCAAAACAAACAGGCCAGCCACAAACTGAACTGGTATGTGTGCTGTTTGGAGTCATTCCTGTGTAGGTCTGTCTACAGGCCTGGACGAGGACCAACGATTCTACATAGTAAACAAGTTTTTTCCTCACACTGGATCTGATTGACTCAACTTTTGTAATACCCCTGTGCAAAGGAAGTGATAGTTGAGAAACCCCAGCATTTGTTTCACACAGCTCCTCTTGAAAGTGCTGGTGCGGTTTAAAAAGAGAGACTGCACTGAGATTCGCCAAGTGAAATGACCACATTGTATCGTATAATATTAACATAAAAAGAATTACGGAGCTGTCATCACTACTTCCCGATATGTCTCCATTTTGGCTATGAAGGGCTCCTTGTATACAGTAAATACATATTCATCAGCCTTCACTGATAGGAAGTCTCCCCCGCCCAGTGGAAACGGTTCAGGACCCATACGAAGTCAGGTCAGTAAATAATAGAACATGAAAACGGGCATGTTTTCCACATTTCAACTGTGATACAGTTTTAAGATGCTGTGAAATTCCTGTGAATTGCTTTTTGGCACAACTACACAGGAGAGGCCTAGACCTTTGGCTACAAGAGCCATATTAATAATGTTGATCATGGGAATGAGACTGAGGCTTGAGACAAGCTGTAGTTATGAACCAATGTGTCATAACTGAGGATCAAAAGTCTTCTAACCTCTCCACTCACCCCGAGACTTCAAGCCCTTTCTCTCTCCTTCTCCCCCTTATGGCCTTAGGCTATGTTATTGAGTCGAGGAGCCAAATTGTTTCTCTTTTGTATTGCGAGACTCCATCCTGTCTGTGGGTCTCCAGCCCCCTAAACCACAGTTGGCAGCACAGTGAGCCTGTCTTGAGGAATGCGAGGGGCTTCAAATGGTTACACCCTCACTCACTGTGCTAGGAGCTAGATCACACACTGCTCTCCCTCACTCTCTTTTTCTCTCACACACACAAACATGCTCACAAACAAACATGTGGACCCTTGCAAATATGCACACACTGTATGCACACAGAGAAAGAAACGCACACAGGCAGGGACAGAGTCGCTCAGTCTATGAGCTGCGTATTATAGCCACTCAAGTTCTTTGAACAAAAAGCCACTGCCATTAAAAGGGGTCACAGTGATAGTGGGACACCACTCCCTCCCCTGTAATATCACAAGCCATTATCTGAACCCAGACTGGTTGTCTGAAGTTCTGACTCCTTTCAGCTGACAGCAGCTAAATGTCATAGAGGTCAGTTAGAGCCATACACCCTCTTACGAAATATTACACTACCAATGATCACCGCATACTCAGTTTTTCTCATGGCAAGTGCCATGTGATATCTTAATATGTTTTACGTGTATATTACAAGTTGCAATTTGTCATTTGGAGACTATTTTTTGGCAGAGCAATGTATAGAGAATCTCATAAATCTTGTCTCTGTGAAAATGATTGACATAAATAGTGATTAAGCCCTGGCTGGCTCTGTTTAGCCCTGTACTAGAAACCTGGCTAATGAATACCACTTGGCTAGCGCTAGAGTTCTGGCATCACAAATATCATCCTACTTTCCTTTGCATTTGATATTCCACATGGGACTGTATTTCTCATGCTAACAATCACTGCAACATGCCCTAGCAATTCAAAGATCACACGCTAATGCCTACTTGTCCCCAATTACACCAAACACTGCTGGGCTCTGCTGCTGCCCTTTGAAAAGGATCTGCTTTGTGTTAAATATATTTACACTTGAAAACAATCTCGAGAGAAGGAGAAGGAGAGCTTGCCCTCGTCGACAGAAGGCAGCGGTGTGTAGAATACTAATCGGGCCCTCACTGCGTTTGATGCTGGTGTTTGATGTTTTCCAAGGATCCACGCTGAGGCCAAACCCCAGAGAGAAAGATCGAGAGAAACAGAGGGAGAGACCAGACTACTCAGACTTTGGGGGTCTATTGGCTCTGGAGGGACTGGGAGAGAGTTTACATTCTCCTCCTGGGGATGGTTTTATTGTTTTGCCCGCCTGCGTCAGAAACATTAACATCTATTGTCTTTGCCTCTTGTGAAACGAAGGGGCATTTCTGGTCTGCCTTTTTTAAACCACCTTGTATAAAGCTGTGGTCCAGAGCCTGACAGCAGGATAATAGTCAGGAATGTAGTCTGGCAACTCTTAAGCATTTCTGAAACTTATACTGTATGTATAGGCTGGTATACAGTTGAGTTAAAGTAGAAAGTTTGAGAGTTATTTTACGCTTGAACTACAGTTTGTCCACATAAAAACTTTGAAAATTAAGCTGACAATACAAATCCACCTCAAGTTCGATTTAGCTGTTGGTCTTGCTTTTGGTAATATCACATGGTCTTCATCAGCAGATTGGAGTTCACCAAATTGTGGATGTTTAAAGATCATTTTTTTCTGAATGCTTAAAGGTCTTTTAATTCATGAATGTTGAGGTTCAAAGTTCATTTTTGACACTGGAAACAGAAATTGACAAAACGGTATTACCTCAAGATTGAGATGGCATGATCTTCAGCAGGCTGAACGTTCATCTATCAATGTTTCTGCCTCTTTTAGTTGCTTTGCATAACACCAGAGACTATAAGGTCCTATCAATTTATAAAGTAGTCTAATACCCCATGTTTGGCAAATGTTAATAGTTCCTTATATTGACCTGTCAAAATGTGTGCTTTCAACACTTCTGTAAGTTTTGATTTCAGTTTTTTTTTTTAAATCCTGTCAACTTCAAGAACTTTATGCTGTACCTTACTACGTAAAATACATTTCCACCTTAATTTAACCTGAATTTTCATCTGACAGAGAGCTCAAAATGATGAGATGGACAGCATAAAAAAACACATTAACTCAGCCAAAGACAAGGAGGATGCCAAACCACTGGACAAGCCTGAGCAGTAAGAGCCAAAGCTATACAATTCATCATATGAAAGCTGTCTTATTAAATAGATATGTTATGATGACTGATTTTGTCCCTTCATCAGGTTTCTATTCCAGTTATCCCAAATTCCCAACTTCTCTGAACGGGTGTTCTGCATCCTGTTTCAGTCGACTTTCCATGAATGTATAACCTCAATCCTCCGCAAAATAGAAATTCTTCAGAGGGTGTGCAAGGTGAGCCAACAGCCTTTTTGCTATTTCATTTTCTTTTCTGCTACTCAGTCTGTTACCTTGATGTTTTCATCTCATTAGTTTTAACATCTCTAATCTGTGTGTGTGTGTGTGTGTGTGTGTGTGTGTGTGTGTGTGTGTGTGTGTGTGTGTGTGTGTGTGTGTGTGTGTGTGTGTGTGTGTGTGTGTGTGTGTGTGTGTGTGTGTGTGTGTGTGTGTGTGTGTGTGTGTGTGTGTGTGTGTGTGTGTGTGTGTGTGTTGTGTGTGTGTGTTGTGTGTGTGTGTGTGTGTGTGTGTGTGTGTGTGTGTGTGTGTGTGTGTGTGTGTGTGTGTGTGTGTGTGTGTGTGTGTGTGTGTGTGTGTGTGTGTGTGTGTGTGTGTGTGTGTGTGTGTGTGTGTGTGTGTGTGTGTGTGTGTGTGTGTGTGTGTGTGTGTGTGTGTGTGTGTGTGTGTGTGTGTGTGTGTGTGTGTGTGTGTGTGTGTGTGTGTGTGTGTGTGTGTGTGTGTGTGTGTGTGTGTGTGTGTGTGTGTGTGTGTGTGCCAGGCTCTCCAGGGCAGTACATGTGTAGTGCAGGTTCTGGGCCTGGTGCTTGCTTTTGGCAACTTCATGAACGGAGGCAATCGTTCTCGAGGGCAGGCCGACGGCTTCACCTTGGACATTCTGCCAAAACTGAAGGACGTTAAGAGCAGTGTGAGTTTGAGTGTTTCAAGAGTGAAAGCAAACATCACTCACTCTACAATAGCAGACACTCAAATTGTATGCTATACAGTTATTCACAAGCAAACAGGAGACTGGAAGTGTTTGTATAAATGAGTTTAAAATAAGCAAAGGAGACAAGCATGTTTGATTAATGTGCACCCACACAAGCACCCTTTTTATGTTGTAATTCACATTGTACTAAAAAATAAGTGGTTTAGGAAAATCATGATTGTAAATGTTGATCTGACTCCATTTTACAGTTGCACCGGGGATTGTTGAGCCGAGAATTTAAGAGTCCAACAGTTGAAAGGGACCGTCTCTGCTGCCAAACATGAGAACCATTGCTGCACAGATTTAGAGAGGCCGTTTTGTTTACTGACTGTTCTTATTCAATATCACATCGGTCTCAGTGTGCCCTTGGCACTGCCATATAAGGACGCAGTGGTTTGTGTTTTTGTGGTGGTGGACTGAGTAAGGTATCCATAAAGAACATCAAACTTTCCAACAGCTCCGAGTTATGACAGCCAGTCCAGCACAGTTGTTTTGTTGTATCGCTCTTCCAATGTCATGTCAAAGGCCCTGCACAAATTAAAACGTCCTGCTGCAAAATGATTAAATTAATAAATAAAGGGATTTTGGTTTATTTATTTGGATCTTTCTCTTTCTTTCAGGATAACTCTCAGAGTCTTTTGTCCTACATTGTTGCTTACTATCTAAGGCACTTTGATGAGGTATGTTTTGGTTCCTGTTTATTTGAATCACTTTTCTGTTTTAGTCTGATTTGCTTAGAAATCCTTCCAGAGCTCTCTTTCCATCCCCCCTCTTGCCAGAGGATACCATGGCTTATCCTTTATCAAATTATTTATTTTCCCTTTTCTCATTTACAGCAGAAAGAAATCTCTCTCCTTCTCTGGCCCTCTCTTCATAATTTTCTTTCTGTCTTTCCCTCTTCATCTCCCGCTCTTGCTCTGCTTTGGTCTGGGTTCATTCAAACCTTCAGTCTGTTCATTGGCACAGCATCCAAAGGAGCGCTAGTGTAAATAATTAGGTTCTCCAGATGAGATGAACTCAGTAGAGTGCTGCTTGCCAAAATCAACCTGCATGACATGGTTCTAGCACTCATAATGGTCTTGTAGTAACACTGATGAAGAGAACTGTGGCGTATTTTCTATTCTGAGCTTAATGGTCATTATCTGCTGTAAATTCAGCCATATCTTCACAGGGATGTTTGGACTGTTGATAAGTATATGCAGGTCAAGACATTTATTTTAATCTTGCATGGTGTGTATAGTATATACTAGAGAGGCCCCCTTAAGTTTAAGGAAGATTGTCTTTGACATTGTGTGTCTGTGCATGAATGTGTGTGTTGTTCTGTACCAGGATGCTGGCAGAGAGACGTGTGTCTACCCTTTGCCTGAGCCACAGGACCTCTTCCAAGCCTCCCAGATGAAGTTTGACGATTTTCAAAGAGACCTTCGCAAGCTGAAGAAAGACCTCAATGGTATGGTCATCAACCTACACTCCACAATTTCCCTCTCACTTGAGCACATCCAAAATGTTCAAACTGTATATTTACAACAAGATTACCAGGTAGTAAACTTGGCCCTGCCATATCCAGCAAATCATGACAGATGTCATATCATGTTTATAATACCTTTGCGTAGAAATGTATGAAGCCATAAATTATGCATTAATCCATGCAAATATCTCCTAGCACAATGGAAAATAATTTTCCAAAACCTGACCAGCTATGGTCATGTTTGGATCATAGAGGCGGGTCAACAGAGAGATAGCATCTGTTTGTCGTACAGACGAGTTAACCAGAAGCAGATGTGACTTGTCAGAAGTAGACTCCTGTTGGACCTGGCGTGCCTTTACTGTCCTCATGAAATAGAGATCAAAATAGAGACGGTGCAAGGTCAGGGAACTTCCACTACTTGTGTGCAATATCAAAGGTTCATCAGCTATTCACTGACCTGAAAGAGGCTCTCCTCAAGCTCCGATTTGCCTCCTTGCAAGCAGCAAACCTCCAAACACAACATTGAGGTTTGAAGACAATTTCAGAATATTTCTGCATGTCTCTGTGGATAAGTTGTGTGCCATCATTTTTCCCAAAGGGGTCCTAAATATGGCTACAGGACAGACTAATTTCGTTGATGGCTTTCACTCTTCGACTCTAATTTGTTCATTCCTCAGCCAGTTGTGCAATCAATTCCTGTGGTTAATCTATTACATAACTTTCCATGACTGCACACTTACTTCTAAAATTACTTTTGTCATGAACATATCATTACTATTAGGTAAAAGCTTTTATCATCAAACTGTTTTCAGCACTAACCATCTGCATTCAAAAGAAAAATCTTTTTGTGCCATTATTTTAGAAGGTTTAACAAGGCAAATATTAAGGAGCCAGAATTTCCATTGATCTATGATTATGATTATGCAATCCCTCAATGAAGTCACAACGCTATAAAACGTCATATGATGATCATGAAAGGACCTCAGATGTTGTATTTTATCATAAAGTAAACACATGAATTATATAAAATTTCCACATGCAAGGCTGAACATGTTAGGTTGCTGGATTTTGAGACTGCAGGAAAAAAGCATGGCAATTGGATTATGCTTTGACAAGCCAAAATGATTGGCTGAGTGAAAAAACGAGTCTTAATGAAAGAGGCCTTTGGGAAATGCTCACTCTCACTACTCTGTCTCAAGTCACTCAGCACTTAGAACACTTTCCAAAGACTGAAGTGCCTACAGGTGGTAAAAAACGACTGAGTTTTTGTGCAAACATATGTGTGCACACGTGAGAGTCTGTACATGTGTATGTGTGAGGTTGTGCGCTTGCAGCTCGATCGACAATTCCCCAAACCTGGTCTGTTCTCTATCATGTTTTATGTATCTTTGCTGCTAAACCAATCAGGTATCTGATCCGTGTTGCCAAATATTGTTTTTCCTCTGCCATAATGATTCTTTAGGCTGTTCATTATTTGCAATTCATAAAGATGGAGTTGCTCACAGGGGAAATGGACTTGCGTCTGCTCCGACCCCAGTGGCAGTGGCACATGCTTGGCCATACATAAATACATCATCACATGCTATACCTGCAGACCTCTTCATTACCTAGCTAAGCTAGCTGAATGCTCTAACAGACGTGGGCTTTGATGACAGTTCCCAGAGGGGGGTTCCGATAGGTAGGCGGCGCAGAAATGGCCTTGGCTGGCCCGAAGGACATCAGCAAGCAGCACAGTGGAGAGAGCTCACTCTGTACCTTTGTAGGAGGCAACATATGGTCTATGAATTACCATTTGCCCAAACCTGACCTCCCCCTTCCCTTAAGCATCTCATGGCCTTTTCACCTCTAAGGCCTTGAGCGAAGTTTCAGTATCTGTTATGGTTGTAGATAGAGTGTGGTGATAACATTCTCCTGGGATCAGTGCGCAGGTCTTCCTTGTTCCTGGGGGTGCCTTATTAGCCATTAAGGGTCATTAAGTCTTTGCCAATACTTATTCAGCAAGCAGAAATCAGCAGAAATTTATCAAAGCAAGCCCAACCAGGTTGTAGTACACTATATACTTTCTAATTACAATACAGAAGCTTGATAAGATATTATTGCTCTGAAAGACTTTACACTCTCAAGATGATTATCTCCTGTACTTTCAGTATGCTCATCTGAGACGGAGAAGGTATGCAAGTTGTCCTCTGAAGGGAACCTGCAGCCCTTTAAAGACAAGATGGACACATTTCTCAGCAAAGGTGAGCTTTTTAAAAAAGTATCAAATCAACTAAAAATGATGGTTAATAGACTTTCCCTAGTCTTGTTAAAGGTTAATGGTGTGTTTACATAAAACACCAATTGACATTTTCGCACAGTGCTATTACAATCAAAGTCAATTCCCGTCCATTCGTGTTGGGTGGTGTGAACGATGTGAGTTACACGACACAAATATATAAAATGTGCGTGCGTTGAAAATATATTTTTTAAATTGAACATATCGTGGGGTTTCATAGAGTGTTGTATGTGGAGGACTGGAAAACAGAGCTGCTGCTCACTGACAGGCCACTGCTCTGGATTTTGCTCTGAACCGGAGCTGTTTACCAGCAGGAGGGAGTTTAATTTTTAAACTTTTGGGATTAAAAATTTAGATTCACCCTCACTTCTCAATCTGCAGTAGCGAGCTGACCTCCAGTGTTTGGTGTTATGCAATTTAGCCTCTCTTCATCCATGTTGACTGCTGACTGGAGGCGAAATGTACTTAAATGTAATTGGACATACAGTACAGAGAGGAGAGAAAACCAGAGTTCCTGGTGACTTTCAGTCAGAGGCTGAACTGAACACAAACACACACATTCACCCGCCAGACTCAATTGGTGCCTGCCATTGCTTGCTAGCCATAAACTAGCAAGCAACACTTTAGCAATACATTACTGGCTGACAGCCAGTGGCTGTACAGTTATGTATTCTGGCTGTTTGGGGCAAATAAATACAGATTCTGTGAGTAATTGTCAGGTGTTCCCTGCTTGGTAACCATGGAAACAGCTTCTGCACACTACTGTCACTGCCAGTACAACTGCATTTTCTTTAGGCAATAGCATATTAAAACATATATTCTAGAAATATTGAAATTAAGAGTCTATAACTAAATAACTACCAAATTTCAAAAGAGTCCAGTTAGCAAGTTTAGCCTACTAGTAAGTTGAGTTTAGTTCAGTTGAGTAAGCTAGCTGTACCCTGTGAATAGACCCGGTGTCTACTTTGCCATGCAACAGACTGACAACTTCTCAGGGAACTCAGAAATGGCAAGTATCAGACTATCATCTATTGATTTGCACTGCATGTCCTGTAGAAAAAAAAGTTAAACTCTGGCAGCTGGTTTGTGCAACAGATGATTGCGGCTGCGACAGTTTCACAGATTGTCCATGCTTACCTACCTACGGACTTGCCTCTCATTGAACATTCATTACTTAGGCACATTAAGTTTTCCACAGAAAAGACCTCAACATGAATAAACACAAAATGATCCTGCAGTTAAAATCATGCAAGTAATGAAAAAATTGCATAATTTTCTTATTTTTCTGCTTCTTTTGAATACACCCCATAAAAATAGTAAATTGATCTGACTTCCAAGCATTGCCTGTGTAAACCAATGTCTAATTTAACTTATTCCTCTGTGTCTAAGGTCTCAATTGTTGTCCAAAACTATTGAAATCACATCAGTGAGCCACACTGTTGCACTGGTTGGCACCATAGTTTATTTTTAGCCATCCTGCTGTTTGTGCTCAGAAATGCACCAAATCCGTTGCTGAAAATAGTCCCTAACAAATGCACTATAAACTCCTATTTGAGTTTGTTCAACTTTACTAGCACAGGTTTTTAGAGAATTAATTAGCCTATGAAAACACAAAGCTTGTGGACTGTTTTTATTTTTTCAAGATTTTTGTGCTCAGAAGAAACAAATGGGCTTGAGGTTTAGCACCACAGACTGGGAAGGGAAGACTTTGGAAGTATTGAGAGACCGACTAACAAATTGTTGGTTTGGATCTTCATGGGATTTGTTCACAATAAGCATAGTGTAGTATATGCCTGCCTTATCCTTTTAAAAATGATGAAACAGATGATGGACAACACTGCTGGTTTGCTCATCTGTGCAACCACCAGACAAGGGGTTACTTAAAGGCAAATAATTTTCCCCTCCTGGTTCAAAAATGATTCTGCGCTGGTATACCCTTGGCATGTCTGAGTTGAAAATTCCTCTGTGGTGTGAGAGTATGTGAAGCAGCTCATCAATCAGAATAAGTCTTCTATGTCTGCAGACACATTTCCAAATCTGCTTCATGCTGTTTTCTGGTTAATATACACACGCAAGGGTTCACTCTGTGTCGTTCTCATGGGGACGTGTGTTTATTCTAGAGTGTATTGAATAATTTACTGCTATTGTTTTACGTTTACCTACAGAGGGGTCCAAAAGTCTGAGACCACTTTACCAATAGGAAAGTGGTGCCCAATACGAAAGTGGTCTCAGACTTTTGGAACCCACTGTGTATGTGTTTTGACAGATTATGGCAGCACTTTGTCTTGATCTTTACTGTATAAAAAAATATATATCTTGCTCTGCCTCAAAGGAAGAGAAGATGGACCTGTCATGCAACCTAAAAATTGACAGTGGAGAACACAACTGGATGTCTGAGAGGCTGAAAAACTAACTTTTCCCGCACCTGATCCCTTTCATTTAGTAGTCTTTTTATATCATATTTGTCCTTGTTCAAAATGTTTCCTCAGGTCCTGTCTTCCTTTATTTTTCTCAATCTCTTACTCCCGTCCAGTTCTAATAACAAGGTTTTTTGCTATCAGAGGAATGACAGAGAAGATGAAAGCACCCTGTTGCTTTTTTGACCTTCTGTCTCTCTATCAGTGTGTTAGGAAATCAAAAAATCTTCAGTGTGGGGTGTTTACCAAGAGGGCTGTTAAAAGGATGATTATGAATTGACTGTAAATGATGAGCATTTCCTCTTCCCTTGCCGTTTTTAGCCAAGCTAGCTGGCTGCCTTTAGCCACTGGTTCCTTTGAGCTGAATGCTAATGTGGTCATATTAGGTAATATGCTCGTATCTCTCAGCAGATTCAGCAGATTACTGTGTTTATTGTTTTAGTTCAGAAGTGCTGAATATTACCATGTGCTAATTAGCTGGTATTTGGTCATAAACCAAAGCACTGGGCAAATGAAAAATTTTACCTGCTGATAGCCCTAGATGAAAAGTCAGGCAGGAGAACATGAACGTACCAAATTTTCATGCCAATCCATCTAATATCTGTCAAGACAACTCAATTAAAACCTCTAATGTGAACCTTGTGGTAGTGCTAGACGAAGAGTAAGGGGTTCACTAAAGTCATACATCATCATCTGGAAACCATGAATCAATAAACGTTTGTGCTAGCCTATCTACTATTATTGTGTATTATTATATTTCACTGGATAAATTAAACCTTTGACCTGCTGGAGGCGCAAGAGGAAAACTAATAGGATCACCAAAGTCATTCAAATTCATCTTATCTGCAACAAATTCCAAGGCAGTCTGTGTCAAAATTTGTTGAGATATTTCATTCTAGACCAAAGAAGTGGACCAACCAACTGACAGCCCAACACTACTATCCCAAAAGCAATGGAGGTAACATACCTAAAAATCTCCTGTAGACATCACAAGAGCACGCTAAAGTAAAAAATCTTGAGCCGCAGGTTAGAAAGGAGGCCAACATCTACTACTACATTTTGTCCTAGATACTGTTACAAACTGCAAAATCCACTAAAAATGTAGCTGTGTCTGTCAGTTTTGTCCACCTCATACAGTCATGCTTTCATCTTCATAATCTGACAGCTACAATATTGGGATATTGTGATCCACTTCAAAGGTGTAAGATTTGATTTGTTATGCTTGTTTTACCATAACAAGCCAAATGTCATACTTTATGTAGCGTTAGCTTTGACCCTGGCTGTATATTCACCTGACTGTGACCGATCTTTCTGAAGGACCTGGCTCACAGGCCTCTCTCCAACTGCTTTTGTATTCAAATGAGAGTATAATGTATAGCATATGTTCTTCCGCAGTAGTGCTCACTGTCCATTTTAAAGGAAGTCTGCAGATGAAAGCTCTCCCATTTCCATCTCTACCTCTCTCTTTTCCCCTCTTGTACTGTCTCCCCTGTGTTTGAGAGAAATATGGGAGCTCTTTCTTTGATGCAAATGACGAGGTTTTTCCTCAGAGAGCAGAATGTAAGCACCATAAGATGGGCATGTGACTCACAAGGCTCCAGACGGGATTCTTGGGGTTCCTCCACTGTGGCGGTGAAAAAAAGAGCAACAGCCAAATGTCTTATTTTTGTTATTTCTGTAATTTCTAAAAAGCCTGGGGTTAAACTGTTTCTGGCTCCACAGTTTAAACCGCCTTTGTTTATTTTCTGACCATGAAACTAACCACAGAATAACAGTGGGAGCGGACTTGTTGGAGCTCTGCTGTTTGGTCTAGCTCGATTTTCCCCGCTCGATCCACAAATTCTCATGCATGCAGGCCTTTGATGGAGTCTCTGTGACTAGCAAGAGAGCACTGGCCATGTGATAATCTGTTTCTGATGGACATGAAGATTAGCAAGATTGATGTTCTCTCTTCCCCATTCCTACCAACTACAACTCTCAGTAAGCTGATATGGTTAAAATAAATATCAAAATAAGATTGTTCATCACATTATGGTAAAATCACAGATAGACATGTTGTATTTTGTCATATTGAATCATATGGTAATGCTGGTGCACTGACAGAACTGACATCTAAGATCATTATATAAGACAGAGAAGAACACAATTAATCATATTGAATCGTCCAACCTCAGGGGAAGGTTTACCAACGAGTGTCTGAGAATATCTACTTTTATTGGTATTTATTATTTGTAGAAATTGTTTAATCACTCACAGCAGATTCTTCAACTTTAGTAATGAAATAAACGCTTTTACTAAAAAAACAAAGCACCATCCTTATATTAAGGGTGTTTTCGCACCTGCCATGTTCAGTTCCAGTGGATCAAACTCTAGTGCATTTTCCCCCTTGGTGCATTTCATTTGGGCAGGTGTTTAAAACAGCAATTGCACACAGGTGCAAATCAAAACAACAAAGAAACAAACTCTGGTACAGTTTGTTTGTAGTATGAATGTGATCCAACCTCAATCCAACTGCAGCTAACATTGCATGTTTTGGGCTAAAGCAGAGCTGTGCATTATGCTGGGCTGAGGAAGAGCTTTGTATCGTAAACATGAATTGAGGGTTGACCTGGAGCAGCGATGAGATACGTTGCCTTCCCCTTGTCAGCCAAGTGAAAGCAGCATGTCTATGCATAACGTAAAACAACACATTGTTTGCAAGATGTTACCTTGAAGTTTATACAAATTTGTATTCACATATTGGGGCTGGAATATGGCCCAAATGATGGCCTCAACTAAACAGAAATGCCAGTTCTGCTGGTCCATTTTTGGAAAGCTATCTTGGAGGAAAAACAAACCATAGATAGCCAGATATCTGACCAATGAGTGACAGCTCCCTCGCGGCTTTTGTCCATCCAAAATGCAACAAAGAAGCAACTCTTCCACTGATTCAGAACAAAGCAAATGAACTACAGGTTTGAAAATGCCCTTGAATACTTTAAGCAAGCCTCATTCATATTACTCATATATTTGTCATCATTTCTTGATGAGCTGTCAGCAGAGAGGGACACAATTGCGGGCTACAGAGTGATTTTAACACCATGGAATGGTTAAGCATAGTGCTGGCCCCCATGGATTTGTCTGAGATCCTTAGATATAGTTCTGGCTTCAATTACAAATAGCAACCAGATATTCCCAGAATAACAGCAGAACATATATTTGTGCCAGGAAAGATACTCTGTCCCATCTACTGTCATGTCCATTTTGGAGAGCCATGAGGAGGTTCCACTATAGGTCATTTCTGATCATTTGGCAGTTTAATGCAGCACCATCTTACAGATAATTAACCTTGAGGGGGTAGAGAAGCTGTCCGGGAGGGAATTTAACCTATAACCTTTTAACAGTTATACAGCAGCAAAATGAAGATTTAGACCAGTGGAATAAAATACAGCTGGATTGACTCCACTACTACTGTTATATTAGAAAATGGGCTTGAAAATCAGCCCAAGGATCCAAAATTAGATAAGGAGTAAGCTACAGCATTTTCCTGACTTAGGCTGTCACATTTCACTGCTGTTCTCTTATATCATAATTTATAACACAGTCAAAATGATCCTGATGGCCTGCTGAGATAAGTGTTGTGGCCTGCTGCAAATATCGTCTAAAGTGTACCATGGTGTCCAACTCCCAGTTTCCTTACCCTCTCGCTGTCTCTCTGTCTCTTACACACTTCAGCCTCTCATACACCCAAACATGCATGCACACACACACACACACACACACACACACACACACACACACACACACACACACACACACACACACACACACACACACACACACACACAAATATGCGTGTGTATAGTCATCTGTCTCCATTGGAAGTAACTTTGCACAAAGAAGCACTTGTCCTGTGATCTGCCGTGCTCATTTGTCAGTTGTGCAACAGCGAACAATCCAGCACTCAATAACCTGGTGGCACAGCAGTGACCTTGAAGATGTCTGTTGATTTAAGTAATGGTGACATGTAGAATCCTCTTGTATATACAAGTAGCACTGTAGGTGACCCAGGAAATGTTTTAATCCTGTATTTACTCATGTACTGAGAGCTCTTTCCCTTCATTAAAATCTTTTCTCTTTTCAGCAAAATCTGAACTGGAAACACAGGAGAAGCAGCTAGCAGATACTCAGAAGATGTAAGAGCTTTCTTCACCTTTAGCTTCTTCACCTGCAGTCACTCTCATTCAATTTCATGTTTCTACACTGTCTTTTCTCATGCGTTCAAAGCCACGATCCCAGTTGTGATCCCCATTGTGAAATTGAAAGTAAAGGCAACATAGAGTATACAATTCATTACAGTTTGAAGTGATATATTCGCACTGCAGTGAAGAAATATAATCTTGCTGCTTTGTCAATATTTAGGACTCCTGGTTCCTTCAGTTACATGGATGGTGCAGGCCGTCATGCCAGGCCTTCAGTAGACGGGAGGCCCCCTTTGCCGTGTCTGTGTTGTTTATCTAAGCGGAGCGAGAGTAGACAGCCTTGGCTCCAGGCTTCTGTTACTGCTGGCGAGGAATGTGTTCCTATAGCACACTCCAAACAAAGAGACCCCAACCTGTCCACTGTATTGATCCACTGCAAATGGGCCACCACATTTAACACTTTAATGTGTCATCCGCTGCCATGCGCGCTCTTTCCTTTTGCTAGATCTGTCTTTAGCTTGTGGTTGTACATCTTTAACCTCTTTCCTCGCTGATGCTTATACACATACTGTACAGTAAATGCGCGTATATGTACACAGACTTACATGGACACACTGTGGATACACACCAGGGGGAGGGGTGACAAAGCTGAACAATGTATATGCTACATATGAATTTTATTTTATTTTGTGAAATTAATCCATCAGGGAAAACCGAATGGCTGTGTTGCTTTTGTGCCAGTAATTGCGTTTTGTGTTCATTGTTGTTCCCTGAAATGCACAGTCATCATTGTTTTGTGTTTTTTTTATGTTACTCTACTATTAAATCTCTGAAAAAGCATATTATTCCAAGATTAACTTTCATATTTTGCATATTTGCTTAGCACTGCAAAGTTTCACAATAATCGGCGTAGGTTTCTCTAATCTCATGTTGTAATAGTTTGGTCTTGAAGTAATGTTTTTGTTCTCCTTTTCTCAGCTTCTTGGAGTTGAGCGTGTCCTTCTCAGTTAAACCCAAGTCAGGAGAGAAAGAAGTTTCTCCCAACACTTTTTTCTCTGTTTGGCACGAGTTTTCCACAGATTTCAAAGATCATTGGAAGAAGCACAATAAGCTGATGTTGCAGGCACGGTGAGCATATGATATAAGACAAATTTCCTTCTTCAGAATGTGACATTATACTGACAGGACTCATGTCCCTATTGTCCTAAAACTAAATCCTGCTGAGACATCAGGGTTTTTTCATTCATTGTATTTGTGGCTTTTTGAAGAGAAGACCACTTTCTGACCTTTTTAAAATGTCATTACAGATGCACCAATGTTCCTACATTTAGAATTTTCCCCAAGCGTTAAGTTCCTGAACCATTAATAACTTACAGCACATCTCGTGCTCACTGAAGATCCTATCAGATTCATTCAAATTCATGAAGGGAAAAGAGGTTAAATGACCCAAATCTGTGTCCTCAGCCCAGTAATGAAAAGAAAGCATGCAGCATCCAGTTAGCTTCCAGTGGTTTGATGAATATAGAGATACTATTGCGTATGTTAACAAAAAGCAAATTGGTCCATTATGCCATATAAAGATCGAATTGTGATATGTATTTTTAAGAGAAGCAAAATGTTGCAAGCTTTGCTTGTTCAGTAGGAAAGAATGAAAACAAATCTAAAAGCATTAACTCTTTGCCATAGGCAATCATCCCAAATCTTACTCTGCTGGTTTCACTTTTAGACTCCAGTGGAAATGTAGACATTTATCCTCACCTACATTGTATGGCCATGCAAAGATGCAGCATTGGCACACACAGTAGTGTAATGAGTAGAGGCAAGATGTATGTCTATTGGTGTAAATTGTTGTACTCACTCAATGCCAACATGCTGATCATTTTGTCTTTTGGAAAGCATAAATGAGTAGTGACACTGCTGGCTCTCTCCATGCAGTAGTAAACCAGTGAGTCATTTCAGAGTAGGAGGACTGGCCATTTGACAAACCAAGATCATTGTGTTCAAATTCCACATGACCATAGTCTGGACGGTCTAGGCTGGAATTGTTGTTCTTTCTTGTCTTTCTTTTACATGGTGAAATAGTGAATTTCAGCTGTGTGAATAAGTGTGTGTCCATCTAATTATTTGCAATTGAGGTGCAGACAGTGAGTGATAGTTATTGTCTTTTTTTCCAGGGTGAAAATGGCTGAGGAGTGCTTCAAACAGGCTAAAGAAAAAGCTTCCTACAATGTCAAACCCAAACATGCAACTGGAATAGTATGTCTACTCTTCTTGTCTCGTTTATAGTATTGTATGGTCTCTTCTGCACAGTGAAATCTGCTCATTTGTCCCTTTTTTAGATATAAAAATTCCTTTAACCTCTACCAGCCCCTTTTTTCTTTCTTGTGTGCAATTTGTCTCTTCACCTAGCAGACTCTGTTCCATACAAACACCTCTCAGGGTGTTGAAGATCTCCTGTTGAAGTATTGAGATAAGTGTCAGTGCTACCACCTGTAACTAATGTAGACTTGTATGTGTGTGTGTGTTTTTGTATTCCACAGAAGGCAAAGCTGGGTCAGAAGATCTGAAGCAGAGAATGGAAAATTATCATCACCAAGCCTATTGCACAAGCACTGTTTGTACAATATGATATGACTCATCGGTCATTTCTACAACATTTATTTGCTTCCAGTATTTGTTTTCAGTTGATTTACAATTGTTGTTTATTGTGACTTGGTCCAAAGTGGATATTATATTGTTTAAAAGTGGAATGGAAAAAGGCATTCACAGCCACCAGTTGATAGCACTCCAATAATTAAATGAAATATTGCTACCAAAAGACATCCTTAAGCTGAGATGATTAAATGTAGTTGAGTCATTTGCCAGAAAATGCTCACTGCAGTCGGAAATGTGTAGCAACACCATATCCATGCTTTCTCTATATTTTATAAGCCATATGTAGCCTATTTTCTTTTTTTAGTGCAGTTCCCAATCCTAGTTCACTAGGAGGACATTGCTCTATGTATCGCCCTCCCTCAATAAAGAAAAGCACAGAATTTTATAACATTTGTAATCCGGTAGGTATAGATCATCTACCTGACAGAAAGTGCCTTATTGCACAGTGGAGTCGTCAAAAGAGTGCTGTATTACAGTGACATATCATCCGTAATTAAATGTTATATGTAAAGAAGAAAAACCTGTTTTACATCGGCTGAAACATGAGAAATTTACTTTAATCTAGTCTGTTTCAGTAATGATTGATACTGTATCTGTTTTGAATACAGCACCTCTGTTGTTAAATTTTACTTTTTCTTCCAAAAAATCCATGCATACCTAAGTGGTGTGATCTGATAGAGACCTGCTATAGTTTTATTCAGCAATATTGTCAACTTGCTTTTTGTTTTAAGCCAAATCCTATGCAGTTAGTTTTGCCTTTCCTACTTTGTGAGAGTATGTGAACACCCATACGCTAATGGAGCAATAGGATCATGTGATGTGATGTTCATGTGCAATACCAACAATATGTTTTTGATTGAATACCTTTGACCATGAAAAAATATATTTATTGAATAAAAGAAATTACATAAATTTTTAATAAAAAGTCTGCCGTTGCTGTTTTTTTTTTCTGCTTATCAACTGTCCAACGGTCAAATTTGGTGGTACAGAACTGCATGCACTCTAAACACCGCTGTTGTTTTATATGAAATAGATTTAATATACTTTTCACATACATACTTACACACATACATAAAATATATATACTGTATATATTGCATTGCACCTCCATTACACATGCTGCAGTATGTTTTTTTCTACTGGCTAGTATACTCGTGGCAAATCTGTACAGCCAGTTTTGTGTCCAAGCAGGTGGATGCCATTAGTCCTTGTGTTTCTTCGTGTTTCTCTAAATCTTTTCCTTGACACCAAATTGTGTATCATTTGGGAACCAAAGAGTTCAAGGAAAAGAAACAGAATAACGGATACAATACTTGTAAAATACAGTCAGTTAAAGTCAACAGCTCCTACAGGTGAAAACATGATCTCTCGCAGAGGAAATCCATAATTTTTTATGGTTTTCAAACTCAGAGGTAATTCCTCTCTAGTGACAAATGTACAAATAGGAAAAACTTGCTCACTGTTGAAAACTGGCTGCTTCATCATTAGTGTCTCTTGCACAGCCATTTGAATCAGTCTCTTTCAACAGCATCAACTTGCCAACATGGCTGCAATTCTGATTAAATCAGTGTTGAACCTTTGTTTTAATAATACCAGTTCCATGTTTCAGGTCAGTCCTTGTTTGGCAAAATTTGTGAATTTCGGGTTTTGACAATACTCAGGATGTCATTTCAGTTTTAAAAGGCCTTTCAAGTCCTTCCTCACAGTTTTCCATGGCCACTCACATCCACAGACATGCAGCGACACTGTTTGACCCTCTGCACCTTACGGTGTCTGAAAGGAGGCTGTAGGTCTGGGCAGTCCAGCTGCACTGTGAGCTGTGTGATACGGTGTGGCCTGCAGAAGGAGCAGGACTGAAACGGTTCTTGGGCCTTGTTGTGGCTTTTTCTTCCAGAGCCCGAAGCTTGGCCTCGGTTCTGGCCCTGACCCGAGCTGGGACCCATATGGCGGGGAATGTAGAAGGAGTTGCACTGGCCATAGCAAAAGCGGTTGACCACAGTGCGGCTGCGGCAGCCCTCCTCACTGATAGTCTGACGGAGAGGCTGGGTCTTGCACCAGTCTCTGCGGAGGTAGCGGCGCTCTGTTACCACCAAGGCCTCCCGGCTGGAGGATAGCACCTCTGGTTTCTGCTGCAATAGCCGGTGGTGACGTTCTGAGGACAGGTTCCCTTTGGTCTTGTATGGAGATGGGATTGATCCCTGAGGTCGGGACTTTTTGGTCTCTGCTGTGATGCAGAGCACTCCAGCCAGTATGACTGGGATAGTTATTTTCCACAGCATTCTATAAAAAGAGAGACACACATTATGCATTATATGTTAAAAAAAAAAATAATAATAATAATTATAATCTAAAAGATGGTGTAATAATAATTCAGGCAATATGTAATGATACATGACAGTCATACAATTCCGAACATGACATTAAAATTGACAATCATGTTAGCAAGTGTGTGAACGTGCATTCATGTTGAACCACCTTCACAGTCTAGCCTTCCAGGCATCATTGAGGAAATGAATCCATCACAAGGGCCCCCATTTGTCAGCATCTCTGTGTCATTACTTGTATTTGCTTTCCTCTCGGCTACGCAACTCTTCCAAAAATAAACAAAGCCCTGCCATCAAAGGATGCACTTAAACACCCATAACGAGAAGGGGAAGTTGATTTTATTGGTCCCGTCACCGGGTAAAATAATTAGGGCTTTGCTTACTTTAGTCATGAACTATGCCGCAGATATGTAAACAGGCATTAGAGAGGCCCATCTGCATGTTATTAGGGGAAGAGTTGGGGAACTCTACAGTACCCTCTGGGAGCCCGCTCTTCTACTCTTTGGTGATATACTATAAAGCAAACTGAGAATGACCCATAGTGTCCCTGATAACCATATCATGCTAGCATCATAAAGGTAGAGTATGATCTACAGAAATGATTTCTCTGCCATTCAGGACAGAGTATCCGCCCGTGTGCATGCTGTCAGTATTTGCGCCAGCACATTTTTGACCATCACTCAAGCATCTTTTCAGCAGATGTTGCTCTTGACAAGCATTGCATGACATCAAGTCAGAAATTCTGACAGAGAACCAACTGCCTCAAGGCCATTGGCTGCTCTTATTCACAGGCTCCTCTTTGCTGTGCAAATTTGTATGTTCCCTGTCTTCCTTTCCTGGGCCTGCAACTCACTCTGACATGGAACAAATTACTTTATCATAATCCACTTTGTTTTTTGCCTCCTTTTTTCTGCCCTTGACCCCGAGGTCATAGTAGATTTGGCCGAGCTGGACAAGCACTCAAGTCTGTATATTAGTGTCCCAGCAGCACTTGCCATAAGCTAGACAGCAGCTGTTTGTCCATCCAGCAGAGACATAGTATGAATTCTTACCGGACCTTTTCTATAGGATTTTTTGTGGTTCGAGTGATATTGAGTTATGTAGATGCGGAAAACCTGCTTAATTTTTTTCTTCGAATCTGATTTCCTTTGAAATCAGAAATGTGTTTTTGCTTTTTTTTCTTCCTCATCAAACCTGTGCAGGAGGGAACTATTTTCTGAATTTGTGCACTCTCGTCCAAGAAATCAGAGGGTACAATACTTACAATCAAGTCTATTTCTAAAAACATGATATTTTACATCTGAGGAAAAACCTCATGTCCTGAGGAAAAATGCATTAGGAAATTTTTCAACATCACAGAAAAAAGAATTATTATTTTGCCAAAGGTATCTCCTAAGATATCTTAAAAAATTCAGTTCAGATCTGTGCTTCTTCAGCAGACACACAGTTTTGCATGCACACACATAGTGTACTTGAAAGCCAGCACACACGCCGCCAACGCACACCCATCATAAGGTTAGAATAACTAAACCAAAGACTCCCGCTGGGTCCTTCCACCACCTACTGCATCAGGGAGTCATGACCCCACTCCATCTTCCCATGATCTACCTTCCATGTACAACACAGTCTCATTTGTCTTTAGCTGCACCATCTTATTCCTGCTGACTGAGTATTTAAATGTATGAACCCCTGGTCAGAGGAACAGGCTCTGCTTCTGTGTTTCACTGCTCTCCAGCTACCCATCGCTTACCCTGTGACACTAGTGAGCTACAGTCTGCAAAGCCCCGGGGACTTTGGAGGGATGACCTGACTGACTGTGTACATACGTAGTGCATGACAGATGGCCTATGGGCTGCAGGCAGCAGCCGGGCTCCCTCTCTACTCTCAAACACGGCCTAAGTATGATAGCACTGGTCTTGCCAAACTATACTCATCAATCTCTGCAGCAAGACAAATTGCGGTTTTGGGGTAGGGACTCAGGGTCTTTGGGGGAGCACTGAGGTGGATGGGTGGGCAGTTAATGGTTGGGGTTAGGAGATAGAAGGAAAGGAGCTGAAGAGATGGTGGAGTTTGGGACAGGGGGTAATGATAGTCTACAGATGACCTACTGAGAAACAAAACCAACCAACCAGCTTCATGTATAGGATATGTCCTCTTCCCACAACTGCATATCTCTCCGCAAGCTGTTTGTCTCTTTAATTCTTTATTTCTCCATATGTCTCTCTCTCTGTCACTCTATCTGTCTGTCTCTCCTTGACGCATGCACTAATCATCGCAGAGTCCCAGAGACGAAAGGAGACTGTGGTTTTCTGTGTTAATGCTGAGACAGAACTGAACCGGACCTTTCTGTCTGCTAAATACTAATATTGTCCACAAACACAGCTTTATGTTTTACCAGAACCACAAATACTTCGGGGACATGCTTCAGTGAACTGTGGCAGACCTTGGTTCCAAAATTCAGACCTCTAATGAAATTACAAATACCAGAAACAAATACCACAGAGACGGCTGAGCTAGACACAAGCCTTTTTGAAAACAGCTATTATCATCAGTGGGAACTTATGTTTTGTTTTTCAGAATGGCATTATAATACCATGGTAATGTTTTGTGTCTGGATAACAATGGGTCTTTTTTCCAAATCTCAAAGTGAAATGAAAAAACTAAATTAGTCATGAAAATCTCCTGCGTAGCTTCGAAATATTTTAGTACATCTGTTATTCAATTATTAAAAGAAATGGAAAAAGAATCCTTTCAAGACATTCAAATTTGCACACACACAGATGTACTTCCACCAAACCATGTGAAACGTCTTCCCAGCATGTCTTCAAAGGCAGGTTAAAACAAACAAAACCTGATGCCTCAATTATTGGTGCGTCAGAAAGTCTCATACACAGACTGGTAAGTGCAGTTAATTACAGTAGAACTGCATTTAATTCACCGTGCAGCTCAAACCTCAATCACACACGGATAGCCACATACACACACGCTTGCACTTGCACACCCATACGTGACAACACACGTGTGCGTGCTCTTGCACACACACACACACACACACACACACACACACACACACACACACACACACACACACACACACACACACACACACACACACACACACACACAGGATATAAAGAGAGAGAGAGAGAGAGGGAAAGAAGGGTAAATGAAATGTTTTCACTTGAAGCCAATTACACAAAGAGGAACCATGTCATTATCTGCATTTGCGGATTGTATTTTCCCAAACTACGTTCGGCTGTTGGCTCATTAACAGTTGGGGGGTGGGTCAGGGGGGCTCCTTTGGGGGGGCTTTGCTGTGTAAATGTGTCTAATGCCACCATTGCCAGGAGGTTGCTTTAGGCAGTTTGGGCAGCCATTTGTCACCACAATCCATCTTGATAATGACTAGCAGCCCAGATATAATGCTTTCCAAGTTAAGTACTGACAGGAATGTAAGGCAACTCTTTCGCCTCCGCAACATAAAGTGCTTTAGTGGTGAATGAAGGGCAATTAGAAATGCTATGATAGTACAGCGTTTCTAATTTCAAACCAGGATGACACTACTTAGCTGCAGCGATTAACACCACCTTTCATTTTGACTCGAGGTGGAATTTGTTTGTTTAAAACCCCTAAACATACAGTTTCCTCCTATTTGTTTCCCATTAAAAACTAATATTATATTATTATACTGTGGCCAGCCATTTTATACACATTTGGTGTGTATAAAGTAGAAGCATGAGTTTGTAGTGACTGGCCCATCAGCATGTCACTGCCTATTACGGAGTCTAGAAGTAGTTCTTTAAAAACCCTATTTTTTTCTCAGGGAAGGTGAATGTTCTGTTAGTTAAAAAATGTTTTCATCTTAACAGAAACAGCTGCCACAACTGACCCAAGTGCAGTATTACACTGCCTATTTAATCCACTTTCCTCAGTGATTTCTTATTACCTGTCCATGTGTAAACTTCACATGTTGTTAAGGCTTCTATAAAACACCAGTTTTACTATCTTTAGAGGCTTACAATGAAGGGTTTTCTGTTACTAAAGAAAGTGTAATGTGTCTTTGTGCTAAAGCCGCTTTGACATCAGAGTGGACTGTACAAGGTGGTGCAGTCACCGGAGCTGTAAGAAGGATCAGAAGGCAAACTCCCTACCATTCACTGCACGCATATTGTAGGAACACACACACATGTTCGCACACCAACTTGGATACACATCAGTATACACATGACTACACACTAATGACTCACAAGTGAACATACAAAGACACACATACACAAGGATATGCACCTGCACACATGGACAGAGAGAAAAAGAATAGAGATTATTTTGTAAACATAGAATACAGGTTTTTAAACATCATTATATCTCATTCTCTCTTTTTTAGATTCACTGGAAAAACTAAACTCTTAATCTCACTGAGACGTACACTACAACAGACTGTCATCACTCGCTAATTCTCTCACTCACAACACTAATTCCCTGAAACCCCTAGCCACTAATTATAGTAATTTAGTAATTTAGTAACTTTTATCCGGAACACCTTACACTGCCTTGGAGGCGTATATTTTTATTATGGGTGGCCCCAGTGGGAATCAAACCCTCACTGCTGGCAGAAATACTAAATAGCAGCACAACTACTGCTGTTCAAATTACATGGTTCTGCGCTTAGTCATTCAGAGACGTAGTGAGTCACTTAGTCTCACTATTGCAGTCAGTTGCTTACTGCCCACTTGTTTAAAGCACTCACTTGGGATATGTTGAATCAGCACTCAGTGATCTACACTATAGACTGTACCAGTGCATTGTTGTTTCACATGTATTATCGCTATTTGTTCACCTACAGTACAAATAATGTTCAGCACTGATAATTGTAGTTTATAGTCCTAATTCAGCCAATAAAGTGGAGTAATTCCTATGTCCATATGTATCAGGTTACCTCAAGAGCTTTGTTTTTGTGTCAGAAGTGGCATTAATATGGAATTAGTGCATAATAGATTTAATGTTAGCTAACACTAAAACATCAATAAAAAGTTCTTGCAACTTGTAAAATAGTTTAGACTCTTAAATAAAGTGTTAAATAAGTGAAGAACAGTTCATGTACCTCTCACCACAGTGCACACCAGGACAGTAAGGTGTCAAGGATGCAGTCAGGGGAAGTTGTCCACCTTCAGTGGTCCTTGCGTCCGCTTCCAGGTTCTGGTTTCCATGGCAACATAATCTGTAGTATCCTCAGGCTTGTCCTTGCTCCTCTTTTTTTCTCCCCCACTTAAAGATTCAAAATCTTGGACACGATCAGTTTCCCATCTTCCTGTTCTAGTTGTATCTCTTTCTTGCGTTTTGTCTCTGTCTAGCTTTCTTTAGTTTTTTTTGTTGTTGTTCAGGTTTTATAGAGAAGCTCCAGGATTCAGTCACAGTAAGCCCATATCTTAGTGCTGTGGAGACTGTCTGTAGTCTGTCTTTGCGAGTGTTTGACTCACTGTAAAGCCTGCCTTAGTTTGAATCCCCACCACCCCCTTCCCTCCTCAAGACTGGGAGGGTTTTTCCTATTGGCCCTGGTCATTGTGTGAATCAAACCAAGCTTCACGTTTTTCATTTAAGTCTGCCCCTCTCTGTGTCTATGTTTCCTGATATTTTTCTTTGATATCCTTTTTTTATGCTCAGCCATCCATCATGTGTCAAACTGCTCAAAATGACAGCTTTTCTTTTGTCTTTTTTTTTTCTTTCTTAGGTTTTCTTTCCCTCCTTCTCTATTCGACATTTGCATTTCCATTTTTAGGAAGCGAATGACATTTTGCCACCATGGACAATAAAGGATGATATTGTGGAAGAAACAATGATCTCCTACAAAACCCCTAAATTATCCTTTCTCATTGGCACTGTAACCACATCACATTACAACCCATAATTTGAGCAGTTAGAGTCTACAATCAGATAAAAGCCCCAATCCATAAATCATTGTATGCATGTACCCTGACACACTGACAGGATGCTTTGAAAAATGCCACAATTCGCATTCCTTGTTGCAACTGAGACAATAATGTTTGTCTGTTCTGTGGCTCTTGCTAAGCTGACCACTGGGCAAAGAGACTGAAAACACTGACTGTCATTTCTGCCATCAAAGAGCTGAAACATCAACAGACCCTGCAAAACCTCAGACGGGTACAGACTGAACAATAACCCGTTTAGTCGACCAGAGGATGATGACACTTTTGCATGACAAAACTTCATTTGTCTGCAAGGCTCCAGGTTGCATTTTGCAGATCTGGGTTGAGGAGGAGTCTGCTGCAGAAAGGAGACAGATCCCTGCTGTAGGAAATAATTTATCACCCTCTAGTGGTGGAAAGAAAAAGTGCATTGCAAAAGCGCTTGGTTTCTGGCACCCCTGCAAAATGAAAGCTACACAAAATCTTCATTGCTATAGTGGCTCTGTGTGTCTGAAAAGTAAAAACAAAAAGACCAAGCCACAGTAACAGATAGAGGGCCAACTTTAATAATACAAGTAAGTAAAAGTGTCTTTAAATATGGTATAAAAATAAATGCAGGAGAGAATAACAAAGAATTATGTTCTACATAAGACAGGAGACAGCATTTTTGTAATTTTGAATGTGACTTTACAAGTGCAATGAAAACCGTATGTGCTAATTATTGTAGTGCAATAAAATAATGCAAAGCAAAAATAAATGCACAATAAATAATAATAATAATCATAGTATATATATATATATATATATATATATATATATATATATATATATATATATATATATATATATATATATATATATATATATATTTATATATATATTGTATATTCATTCTGCACAACACTTCCCATAGCGTGACAAAGCATCTGTGACCTCAGATCATGTAAAGCAATGACATTGGTTAGATTTATCAGTTTAAGCTGTCGTTTTATTTATTTTTTTCTATGTGTTTTTTTCTTTTTCTCTCTGACATCATTTGTTTCAGCTGGAAGTGAGAGAGGGGGCGCTGATCCAGTAGTTACAATGGAAAGAACTGGAACGCTGGACTGGAACACTGACGTTCTTTCAGTGACATTTTGCATCTCACCAGTCTGTCAGTGTCCTCACAAGTCCAACAATGCCTCCTTTTTCTGAGAATACTGGAAATATATCAGGTACTGTAAGAGGAGAGGGAAGAAGGAACATCCTCTCCATGGACATGCAACTTCCGGTGGACAACAGACGAACAGATGGCCCGTGGCTCATCACCTGGCTGAGCCAAGAGCGGATGGACAGACAATGATGACGAAGAGATAAGATGATCCCCCTCTCCATGTCCCAGAGAGAGAGTTGGCATTGATTTTAGCATGATGGCACACGACTGGTAAGCCACTTGGATACTTGTGGTCTCCCCTGTGCTGGGAGGAGAGAGCACAAGGCAGAATGAACAGGCAGAAAAGAAAATTAGGGAAATATGTAACGGGGAATGGGAGTGAATAAATACTTTTATGTTCTGGTTTAATAACTATAAGAGTAGCCATAAACATGGTGCAGGAATTGCACGCTCCACATTTCATGTACTGTATTTATAAATTTAAAGTGTGAGCTGAATGTAAATTGAACATTACTTATTTCATTACTTAGTTGACAGTATCGCCAACAGTAAACAAAACAAAAAAAAAACAATGTACAATGCACATATTTTTTTTATTAGACATTACCTGGAAGCAACAGCCTTCAGAACAAGTTCTTACTTTTCTGGAGGGACAGAAATGACACATTGGGTGAAGGATTATAATCATACAGATCATTTGGAAGACCATATATAAACTATAGTATGGAGCGAATAATGGTTTGCATGCCAACAATAGCTGTTCTGTTCAGGCTACCTCAAAGAAAGAAAAAAAGTCTGTCATCATCATCATCATCATCATCATCATCATCATCGTTATAAAGCCATTAGAAAGGCTCAAAAACTGACTGAATAAAGACTTGGGTAAACAGAGAAGAGTCATGTAACATCTTATTAAATGCCACTGCATTCACATTGTATTTGCCAGAAAGAAAAAATAAATGCATTGAAACCAATGTAGATTTTCTTCTTTTTTAAAAACCTAGCTATAATATTAAAATATTCTTTGCTGTAATGACAAGCACAGAAAGTGTAGGAGGTATGAGACAGAGTAGGTTTTAAGCACATAAATACACCTGTATAACTCTGAATTATTCATCATGTTATGAAACCCTATGTGTCTTTGCTATGCGTAATGGTTTCTATAAGCCCAGTAGGAGTCCTGATCAGCTACTTCATCATCCAGACAGCAGATTCTATTAATATGTTGTATTCACTGTATTCTCCCTGCCCCTAACTGATACTGATGGCATGTGGGTGCCACTTTGTTTGGCATGTTCTTTGGTTTGACCTGACACCTTTTCACCATCTCTACCAAATACTCTGCTGTATACAGGAATTTTATACCCAGCTGATATACCATACATTTCTGTAGGAGACAGAATATACTTTCCTATATATTTCTTGTATACTTGAACTTGCATAAGTAATAATCTTAATATTAACACAAAATCAAATAACTACATAATATTCAAGAGTTATTCAGAGTGCCAAATTTGTTTAGAGGTTAGAGAAGACCAAATTACAACCATAGGAACAGACACACAACTCCAATGGGGTGATGTTCTCTTACTGACAACAGTTTGATGAAATGTTACCTCTGGATTATGTTTTTGAGAGTCTGCATTTGAGATACTCTGCCCCTTGGTGGTATAATATTTCTGTATAGACTTTATTTAATTTATCATATCACCCTCTCCCCTGCAGAAGAATATGTGTTATTTTAGATGCTTGAAAAAGCAACTCCATTTCCACACTTGTTTTGTATGTGATGGATTACTGGGAATGGGCTTAGAGTGTGATCTAACAGACTTTAAAAAGGTGTGACTGCAGGTTCCAGGGGGGCAGGTTTCAGTATAAACATGATTGAAGAGTCTATGTGTATGTAAAATGATGAGGCTGTAAGCGAATGGAGTCAATTTAGGTGTTTTTACCTTCTTCTTGGCTTGTAATAACTCCTGATAGGCACTGGAACGGATGAAACGACTGTAAGAATCACTCTTCATCAATTTGTAGATGTGTTCCTGTTGTAGAAAAACATAACATGAAAATAATGCATACAAAAATCAGACACAGGTATCGCATATTGTTATAAATAAATAAAATAATTCCACTGACCACCAAAACAGAGCTGTGATTTATTAATTACCAGAAGTAAAGATGTTACTGTTGCATCAGTTGATATGGAGAAAAAGTTGAACTTTTTAATGCTTATCTACTTTTTAGGACCCATATATGAACCATTACAGAAGTTAGTTCGATGGATTTGTATAATTTGCTATTGAATCACACACCTGTGCATCCTCGAATGCGTAGCGTCCAGGGTCTTTGACATTCTGGGTGGTTTTGGCGTAGCTCTTGGAGTCAACATTGATGGCACTGGGAGCTCCGGGGGCCAGAAACTCCTGCCAGATCTCCTGAACTCGAGTTGGAACTTCTCTGATGGGACGCTTCTTTAGTTCCTGGACTGCTAGCCAGAACCTACGGACCAAACACAACAGTAAAAGACAGCATCCTTTTAGTATAGAAAGTTTGATACACAAGCTCTGGATCACAAATTGGAAGTTAGGCACAGGTAAGAAGAAAGTATACAGAACAGACAGCCACATAACAATTAGCAAAGATAAATAAACTAGAAGGCCCACACTGCTACCGTTCCTGAATATTATCCATTGGCAGTTGGTAGGTAACAGATTCATTCATGTTTCAAAGTCACAAGACCGAAAACTGGTACAGTGATGACATCTTTTTGTTGAACAACGGTAAGGTCAGCTCAGCGCAGAGATTCCTTTCCTTTCCTCCTTTTTTAAAGGATTAAGACCATAAACTCTTTAGTGAACATAGACATTTGATATGCACACATTTCATTATTACAACTCAATATTTGAAGTGCGTGTGCAAATAATATAAATTAAAAGTTAACATTGCACAGCTTTATAATCTACAGTGAGCTGTAGAACAAAATGTACATTTTTAGGTCTCCGTGGAAAGGAAAAGAAATATGTGGATGTAACTGCAGCAGGCAAAAATTTTATGTTGTGCGTTACGCAAGAGCAACTCAGAAGAGACAGGTTTTAAATATTGGGCAGTTAAAGAACCTAATCACAAGTTCAATTTAAAAAAGTTAAGGTTAATAAGGTTAATAGTCCATAGTGTGTGCTTATTCTAAGTTTTAATATTACATACATACGTAGATTTAATTACAGGTGAGTTAAAACACTCAACTGATTGAGGTACTTCAATATAATTTAATTAGATGGACCACATTATCAGCTTTAGTCAGTACAGACATTTACCATGAGAGGGAGCACAGGAGCCATACTGCACAGTACATACTCTGTCCATTATTATGTGTTTGGTCCTTTGTGTCTGCATGTCTGTGTGTCCGTGTGTCAACATGTGTATCTGTCTGCAGCTAATCTCCTTATCTCCTATGAGCCTAATATTTTTTGTGCACATTTATGACTGTATGCTCGGGGACCTCTTGTGGTAGCAGTGATTCACAACTGTTGATAAAGTCCTTTATTCCTCTAAACTGGCCAGTAGGGGCCACAAGTGATCAACAGCTGCAACAAAAGGCATTTCCGGCAATCAGCTAGGCTATAAACAAGTTTGTTGTAAACCACATTTTTGGCCTTTGTCATGGCTCATAACTGACAACCATAGAAAACTTTAGTCTCATCTGGATCCAGAGCATCTGCAGATTAATTCCATATCCAATTTGTTATGATCTATTAAAATTAAGCACAATACAAACTGAATAACTCCCTGTTTTTGTTAGCTTCGCTGCCATTTTGACTGTAGGGGAGCTGGGAGGGACGACTGAGTGAAATGCCAGTTTTCTGTGTTTAGGAGGGGAGAGGAAGGTAGGGAGAGGTTTTATTGTGTGTGTAGTGTGTTACAACCAAATACTTTATGTAAATAACAACATGTTGTAAATGAATAACAATGTTTAAATTGAGAAGTTTGGACTTATCGCCCTGTTTATACAGAAAAGCGAAGGATGCTTGGTTACAATACAATTAAACTATTCTATGCATCTTAAAGAAAACTAAGACTAAATGCCCCCAGATACACCTGACAAAGATCTACACTCTACTGAGTGCACTCTTCTAGTATTGATCCGTGCACCTTTGAAACTCTGCAGTACTCCTGTTACCATGAATAAACCGATTAACATAATATTCTACCTGTGTTATTCTACATACAGCTACGAAATGCATGTATTAAAAAAGATGCATCCACCAGCTATCCTCACTTTTGACTGATAATGAAACTTATAAATGGTAAAACCAGTGACCCCAATGACAACCGTGATAGTCAGTCAATACTGTTGTTGATAAGGGTATGTACCCCAAATTCAGTGAGGCTGTCATCATCAGAAAATCATAGTTAACAAATCGTTTTTCCTATTCCAGTCCGACCATATGAGCATGTACATGCCAAACGTTTCGTGTGTGTGTGTGTTTGAGGGGGAACAGAAAAGTGTGAATTAAATCCTCCACAGTCTCTCACATGTGCCTTTGTGTCTGTTGTGCGTGTGCTTGTATTAATCATGTTGTGGCAACAAACATCTTTTTTCACAGTCACATTGTGGAGACCCATGTGGGAACAAAAAGCTGCTCCCCTTAAAGATTAACCATTTATTTTAGGTTTCAAGACCTGGTTTATACTTGAGGTTACAATTCGCTCTCGGTGAAGGTTAGATTTGGGATTAGGCATCTAGAAATTATGATTAAAGGCTAAAACTATAATCCAAATCAAAACAAATGATTTGATCCTGACAGGATCCTGGAATGTAATTAGGTCTACTCAAGTACTTCAGGTACTTTAGTATTTTCATTTTATGCTTCATTATACTTGGACTCCACTAAATTTCAGGAGCAAATATACTTTTTACTCCACTACATTTATTTGGCAGCTGGCCGCTTTGCTGATGAACATTTTACACATTCAACATTTCATATGACCATCTCATAAAACATGATGAGCTTCATCTCAACCTGCTAAGAAATAATACACTCTCTTCAACAATAATTATCATATACTATAAGAAATATGATAACACTCTGAAAGGGACCATTCTCCATGATGAGTAATTTTATTTTTGATACTTAAAATTTTACTCAACTTTACAATAATTGCCATTAATTACAATAATTACATGTGATGCAGCATCGTTGCTGTATTACTACTTTTACTTAATTAAAGGATATGAGTACCTCTTACACCACTGTTGATAAGACTTTGAAATTAATAATTAACATTGTATGACAACAATAGTGTACTGGCTTTATTATTGTTTTATGTTCGTTTCCTTGTATGAAGCTGTTTGTTTACATCACTGTGGCCATATTTTAATTTCTAATCAGCAGGGAAGCAAAATAAAATGCTTTTTCTTTGCTGGTCTAAGTTGGACTCTTTAATTATGTACGTGCATATACTTCATACTTATATAGTCTAAAATACATTGAGGTTTTAAGGTTATGTTAGCCTGTTGGGAATTTATTCAAATGAGTAGAATTATCTATCTAGTAGCAAAATCAAGTATTTTGTGTGTGTTCTGTAAAAAGTGTATTTTATTGTGTACCTGAGATTCTCTGAGCTGAACTCAGACTCCAGGAACTTGAGGAACTGCTCTCTCCCCACAGGATCTTTGAGAACCTCATCAATGCCAAAAGCCCACCTCTTTACCCTCTGCTGACCTGGTTCCTTACTGGGGGATGACACACACAAATGCAGCATTATCTTTTGACAAATGTAGAATATGTATAATAGTAAAATATGCCAACACTGCACTTTATTTGGAAAAATGTCCCCACCTTGCTTCGAGTTCCCAGAGTGTGGTGTCATCTGAGATCCAGGGGTTGGATGGGTCTGGAGGCGTGAGGAAGGGGTCGTATTCAAGGTACTGCTCTGTGTAGGCCAGCAAACTACAGAGAGAAAAAAGCACAACTGAGGAAATATGACTGGCAAGCAAACAAGAATCAATCACTCAGGAAATTCTGCCTTGATGTGAATAATTATGAACAGGTTGTTTATTTGGAAGCTTTAACTGACAACAGGAGAATTGAAATCCTCTTGGGATCAAATAATTTAAATTGAGATGAAAGATAGAGTCTGACAGGAGCGATTGACCCTGCATTTGGACACAAGGATAGAGAACTCTCAGCTGAGTGCAACTCTTCTCTGTTCAGTGTGCCATTTAGTATCTGGCACCGTCAATGCTGATGCCCACTGAAGGCATTGTCTGGGCCCAATCACTCCTCAAGGTCATCGGAGCTCTTAATTCCATGCCGTGTTAGGCTGTTTAAAGGCTCAATAAACAGATCAATGGCTAAACTGAATGAAGACACAAAGAACATTGCTCACCTCTCTGCCACTTTGGACATTTTCAGTCGATGCCTGTCTAATTGCAATTGCCAAAAGGTGATCTGAAACAATAGCAGGGAACAGTAAACACACCATGAACTCACAGAAAACACTGGTTTGCCTGTATATTTACATATAAACTGCATCATATTTTCATTTTTTGACTTTAAATGTACACTCTAAAATATCTACTACATTGCGCTTAGTAAGGTATGAATCATTATTGAGTGACTAAATAGAATTTAAGTTTTGACTTCAAATTGTTAAAGAGCCCATCTTTAGTGGTAATGCACCACCTATAGGTCTGACCTGTTCCTGCAGTTCTTCTTCTGTAGGTTGCTTGGCCTCTGGGGCAGGGGTGTGGGTTGGGCTGTGGGTACGGATATCATTCTGCAGCCCATACACAGACTGAGACAACAAAAACAGGATAAAATAGTAGTAGCCTTGCAGTAGATGACAAGCACAGCAAGGAACAATGAACTGTTCATGTCTGTGTTACAGTGCTATCAACCCTGACCTTAAAAGAAAGGTGTATGAGTGGGAGTATGTAGTGTACCTTTCTGGTTTTGTGGGGGTTTTTCATTCTGGAGGACTTCTTTATGTCGACTTCTGTTGTATTCACACATCCAGGCTTGGAGTATGAGTGAAAGGAAAATGAAAAAAAATAGTAGTTTACTCGTCATTTCAGTTCTTATGATTCCAGCCGCTTATGCTTTGCCCTCTAGGATCACACCACAAACACAGTGAAAGTGCAGTTTCGCCAACATTATATGAGTTTCAGCTAGTTAAATCTAATATGCTTAGCTTAGGTGTGGAGTGATTCAGTGAGTGAGTCTCCAGGACAATGTGTCTGCTTGTTTAATTAAACATGGAATGTGCCAGTTCTAGCAAAACAAGTAAACCAGCGGGAAATCAGAGTCTTAGCGTGCAAATTCTGGCTGATTGAACAAGTGGTCTAATCTAGGTCTCTTCCAGAAGAACAGAGCTAAGTAGCTTGACGGAGTCACTGTGAAATTTGAATTAATATTGATTATGTTGCTCCAAGGACGCATAAATTGAACTTGTTATTTTCCAATTAAACATGGAGCTGTGGCTTTTGGAGAAATACAGCAGAGGAGACCCTTTAACCTCGGGGGGGAAACTAAATGCTAATGCTAAGGAAGGGTGTATGAACAAGGTAAAGAGCAGCAGTGAGGCTGATGTGTAGTGACAGTTATTGATGTGGCATTTCATGTGTACGATGGGAGATTTAAAGTGCGTTCACCTCTTTACATGGTTCATATGCCACCGGAATCAAGTGTAGCTCATATATAAACTACATAATTGATAAAGAGCTTGTAACTGTATAACATTTTCAAAACTGTGAAATGTGTGGGACAGATTAAAACAACCCAGAGAGCATTTACTGTCTGTATCTATGCGATTATTCTTTTGACTGTGTGTGTGTGTGTGTGTGTGTGTGTGTGTGTGTGTGTGTGTGTGTGTGTGTGTGTATGTGTGTGTGTGGTATAGTGGAGTGTGGTCTGTGGGAAATCATTTTTTTCCATATTGTTCACTTTTGCAAGAACAATTAAGGTGATGTTGATAATGTCAGCAATGACGCCAGTAACCGCAAAGACAATGATGACGACAACACCAGTGATTTCACTCACCACTGGTCTGTGCACGTCCCAGAATGCTCTTTCCTGACTGTCGAGGATTTTCCTCTCAATTTTGTCTCTTTTCTTGTCCACTCTGGTGGGAAAAAAAGAGTTCAGTGCATGTAGCTTATTCCAACACATGATCCATTTACTCCATCACATGTTTAATGTACTGTTCATCTGTAATGTTGTGAGCTGGACATTACAAGGAAGTTGTAGTGAATTCTAAGTTTAATCATGTCATAATGAGGGCGCAAGAAGACTCACTCATAATTGCTCAATGCGTGTGTGCTTCTTAAAGAAACCTACTTCGCTTGTGCTTCTGCTTGCATAAAAATGAACTCCCATTTCCTGGCGAAAGCTCTCTGTAGCCTTGCTAAGCTCTCCTGCAAGTAAAACAAACAAAAAAAGGCTTTTGAGGTATCTGGGGTGATTATGTTTACTGCACATGCTGTGTACAGAGCATGGCTCGATACCATCTTTATTGATCCCCGCTCATGTACAAAAGGAAAAAACACAGTGCATAACTAGCCGGGTGATTCATTTAATATCTTTGGTGAGGAAAGTTATGATGCAGTGACACACAGAAAAACAAATGGCCTCAGTATAAGGGTGAAGGAAAAGGCAAGAGATAAAGCCTGAGAGAGCTGCCAACACAGCAACAGAACAGATATGTGGAGAGAGGAGTGCTGAAACTAAAAGACCTCTTTCACTTACCGCTTCATAGTCTGCAAGCTCCAGACGTGCTTTATTTTGCATTGTTCTTTTGCAGAGGTAAACAGCTGAGAGAGAGAGAGAGAGAGAGAGAGAGAAAGAGAGAGAGACATCGAGATTGGTAATAGAGGGAGAACTGGATCCCGGCTTGGTTTTAACAGCCTTAAGTGGCCCTGCGTTTACTCATTTAATCCTCTCAACTGCACATTTAAACTGGCCTGCAAATCACAAAGGTCATTGACTGTGCATGGTGTGTGAGCGTCTGTTACTGTGTGTGCTTGTGTGTGTGTGTGTGTGTGTGTGTGTGTGTGTGTGTGTGTGTGTGTGTGTGTGTGTGTGTGTGTGTGTGTGTGTGTGTGTGTGTGTGTGTGTGTGTGTGTTCCGACTTTTGATGCCTTCATGTATTATCATCCCTTCATCCCTTTGTTAACTGACCATTATCAGGAAACTTCATTATGCCATTAGACTGTTTTCATTAAGGGGCATAAGTCACGTGAATCAGTAGCTACATCTGAGACACTTTAACTTCCCGTAACACTCGGGATTATTCCCACAGCTAGCATTTTCCTCTCCAACAACTAAAACAACAAATGAAAGACCTGCAAGGTTGTGGCTATTCCCCGAAAACATTTTGACATTATGAAATTGTTATCTCCACTCTGCTCTGCTGTAAACAATAAAAAGCTCATCCCTGTATCACCATTAAAACATTCAGCCAAATGTGCACATTTAGCCAACAGGTGCAAGCATACAAACACAGCCCTGGATTTTTTTCATTCTTATCAATCTGCATCAGTCAGAGAGCCCAACTGAGGCAAATGCAATTGATTGAGGTTGGAATACAAGCAAAATGTGATTATAAAAATAGACATAAATAGATAGAGAGTCATTGCATGTCCACTGCAAAATAACTGATTCTAGTGATTTAAAACTAAATACAGTATGACTTGACGTTCAGAAATCATTTTGAACTTTTTTTGTAACATTAGCATTAATATACATACCTATTGGACAAACATATTTTGTGCTCAATTAATGCAGGAGGAATTAGACTACAACAGAACAGCTATCTCACCATAGTCTGTGTTTTCTGGTTCCCAGCAGTTTGATGGCCAAAAGTAGGGAGTCTGGAGGGAAAAACAGGGTATTAAGAACCAAAACTAAAAGAAAACCTTGCATCTTTGACAGAGTACAACCAACCACATGGTGTTTTGAATCAAAGTGTGCACTGTCATTTGGTCACAGTAATGCATCTGTCACAATAAAACATTTTGTTTTATAATGGGCTTGGCATAATATCTAAAGCACATAAGCTCCTTTCAGTGCGCACTGAGAGCAGACACCAGCAGGAGCCTTGCCCCTCCTCAGGCAGCATTGTATGGACTGGCTTCAGATGAGAACTGATTAGATGTAAAGAGCAAAGTGAAGCCTGCCACTAACACAAACAGCCTTAGGCATTGATTTACTTTGGTTGGTTCTGTGCAGCACACTTGGGGGAGCTCACTGGGTGGAAAATTGCTAAAACTGTCAATCCCACTATTGACATTCATCATGATGTTGGATTTTTTTGTTCTTGTTTTATGAACCTATACGAATTCTGGAGCTTGTACACAGTCAGATAGTTAAATTATGGTTTTGACTTTAGCGTTTCACATGGAAGAATCTGAGCATGTTTCTAAGGCCTCTCATCCCATTTGTGATTTCTGAAATGGACTGCTGCTATTAAGAGTTGGCAATCTGTCATGTGTAAAGTGACTTTTGTAGGGCTAGGGTTAGCTAACCTTTTGTTTTCAACATCATGGAAGCAGCTTCAGATGTCATATAGAAATTATGATAAACCTACCACATTTTTCCCTCTATGAAAAATACATAAAGCATAGAACAATTTATCTATCCAAGACATCTCCTGCAACCTTGTCTGCACATCACATGAATCTGGGTTGTTGAGAAACTTTGGGTGAAAACTTTCTGTTCGTGCATGGGTGACATTTTTTTTTTTACAGAAAAAATATGACAAAATCCAATCCAAAATAGTGTCAGTATGGTTGTTCCAAAAATATGAAAAGATGGCACATCTCAAATTTCCTAGTGAAAGAGGACAAAGTACTAACATTTCACTTGTTTATTTGGCTCACAACACATTAGAACAATGCTTACACTTTCAGCACAGAGCCTTCTTCAGAGAAAACTTGAGATGTGCAAATTTTTCATATTTTGGGAACATGCATACCGGATTCTGGGTTAAGCAGTCCACTGAGAATCCCATTGTAGAACCGCAACCTCCTGCTCCAATTCAGTTTTGGTGTTGATTCAACTTAACAGTGATTTTGGAGTATGTTTCTGATGCTGTTTAATTGTATTGCATTATGCTGACCTGTATTTTTATATTTAGTCTACCGTCATTACTTTAAACAGGTTGGACAAAATATTATAAAACACCTTTCAGTATGAAGCAACACAGTTCAACAGCATCACGAAGTAAAGCCTCTAAAATAACCATAAAAATATGACTTTTTTGAAGGACTGTTGGATTAGACCACTATGTGTTTGCAATAAACTGGAAGGTGAGAATAATCTCATAATACAACAACAAACCATCACAGTATTACTATTACCATTCTTACCTGAAACCTATAGAAAGTGCCATCATCTTTGAGAGTGAGGACGTGATCTGAGATGGGGAAGAAGTAACCATGTGCAGCCATCAGTGTTCCTAGGTGAAGAGCCTCCACTGAGAGAAAACACAAACAAAAAGTCCATTTACAACTTGGTTACTCCTGTTCAGTCTGCCAGTTTTCCCATTAATATCGCACGCAAGCACACACAACTTTGCTTTTATGCATATAAAACATTCACACATGTATCACCACGGTTCAAAAAGTTTCACAAGTCCTTCAAGAGACAAGTTTAATTCAACAACACTGTAGAAATTTGAAAGCAATTCTTGCTCTAAGTAAAACTGTTCCTCTTTCAGTAATGTATTAAAAATATACTCCCAAACAGTTAGATGTAGTGGGAACTGAAAGATGATCTTTAATTTGTATTTTTGAAATCGGAAATTAGATTATATTGGTATGTGTACATGGAAACTGATATACATATATATATTTAAAACCAGTAAAGTATCAGCTTAAATATGTTATCATATTTGCCGAAAAGATTTTAACAAACTAAAATATTACCTCTTTAAATGAGGAATACTGTGCATCAGTATTCTGATCAGTTTTCTAATAATAAATTGGTCTTTTCAGGTTTATGGATCACAGTGTTTACTCCCTTCCTTACTGTAATTTAAAATCGAATTGCTCCTCTTTGTAAACATTCTTTATTTAGTTAATAGTGAGGCATTAAAAGATAAATCTACTGCACTTTGGGATCTCACTTTTTCATTAAAAGAAGATTATCTGATTATTCTGTAATCAATAGTTCCTTAGAGAATGGTGTTTTTTTGTTTTGTTTTTGTCCTACCATCTAATTAACTGCATTCACCTTTCATCCCCAGGTATATATTTATAACTGACAAAATGGCCACAACGAACATGACCTGAATTAAGAGCTTCTGCTTTTAAAAGTTACTGCGTTGACAGAAGGACAGACAGGTCTCCATTCAAACCAAACACCACAGCAGGAGGTCTCGCTGATTAAGGAGATAAGATTAGAAATGTAATTCTTGTGCCATCAACATATTCAATGCTACCGAACACAGGGCAGAGAAAGACATGTCTTCTCATATCTAGATACAATGCGCAATAAATAAAAATAAAAATAAAATAAATAAAGAGAGAGAAAAATAGAATAAAATATTGACACTGTGCAGCTATAGACATATATGTAAAAGTAAAAAATAGAACTTAGTTGTCGGTGACGGATTGAAAGGTACAATATATGTTAATACTGAAATGATAAAATGTTAGATTGATGGCCGCAGCACTGATTAGCCAACCTTCAGCCCGGAGAGGTTGAACTCATCAATCAAATCACCTGCTGTTGTGCTTGGTTGGAGCGAAAACCCACTTCCCTGCAGAGCTCCGTGGCACATGGTTGACTGTCCCTGATTTGAAACCATCAGATAATGAAAACATGTAATCATCATCAACTGTGTGTCTCGTCTGCCACTAGTTATTCCCCACTGTTCTCAACTTACAACCCCTTAATTTTTGTCAACACCCATTATTCATATTTAGTGTAATGTGGTGACAGGTGTCAGTTATTGCCAGGTTGTTATTTTTCCACTATGTGATTTGATTATTTGGGGTAAAGCCCAGGAGAGACTAGAAGTGTCAAAATCACGGATGCTATAGCAAGAGCTTGCTGTATGCATGTATATAATAAGCACATCTCTGTTGTCTCACACACACACACACACTGGATGTATGCGTGTGTGAGCTAAATATAGATTGGCTTTTCCTTTACCACTGAGTTGACTGTCACAGCAGAGGTCAGGATGCTTAAGTGATGCATGTGTGTGAATTTATTTATAAATAATGACTCATTATTTATTTAAACCTGTTTACTTACAAACACACCCTTTCCTTATCAACGATCAAGCTATCTCAGTTTACTGACAACAATACTGTCCCACAAATATCATTAACTGTATGTTATATCTTTATGCGTAATTAAGTTAGAAAGAGAAATAGTAATTTCTGTGCTGTCAGAGAGCTTCACTTTCCAAGAGATACAGAGGAACTTGAGCTGAAAGGACAAACATTTACAGAAAAATCCACTCATCCGTGTACCTTTTTACTTATTATTCATTCAAAAAATTTCATTCTGTGGATTGTCACTTCAGACGTGTTGAATGTCAGATGAAAGTAATGTCAACACAGTATGAAAAATGACGTCTGTGACAGCGCAGTAAGAGACTTGAAGCATTTGTTGTCTCCTCTTCTTCAAGCAGGGGGATGATCTTTTCCCATTTTGTGTGCAGTGTCTCTGTCACCTGTTTTGGTTTGCTCAGTCTTCCTGCGACTGTTGAAGTGAAGCTGATGTTTTTTCTGATGACAGTTTAAGGATGGATGTTGAATACCATCTGCACTCACAGTCGGTGATGATGATGTGTCTAAATCCCCAAAACAATCCTTCTGACACTCAGTTTCTTTCATGGTCTGTTGTTTTGCTTGTTTCAAATACAGCTGGACAGTAAATGCTACTTTTTAAAAATGATCTAGCATAAACATTTTATGTATTTAATTACAGAATCAAGCATATACAATATGATAGGCACAATAGACTAATGCTTAATCAGACATATATGAGAAATGTCCATGATATAAATGTAATATTAACTAAGGCTGTTTTGTTGTGGTTTTTCTAGTAAGTCTGTAAAGATCAGTTATCGGTACCAAGGGAGCTTCTGGCTTCCATTTAACATATTGCAGGCTTTTCTATAAGCTTTATAGCTGAGTAAACCTTGGACTAACCTAACCTCAGAGTCTGGGGGGAAAACACCCTTTGATTTCATCATATTACCAGCTCTGTGCCAAAAACCCAGTAGTTTGGAGCCTAGCCAAGTAGAGTGTGGGGGTATTCCAGCTGAGCTTTATCTAAAGACAAGTGAAGAGATTCTGTATTTGTAGCTATATTTTGATTATTATTGTTTGCAGTATACAGTTTGCACTGATTGAAGATGTTGAAGTGATAAAGACTTTTTAAAATCATGTATGAGGAAGAAATAATGAATTTATTATTTCACAGCTGAGCGTGTAACTGAACAATGGAGAGGACTGGTGAGAGAATACTGACACTGTTTCATAATGCTTCTCTTTTTGAAGGAACTTAGGAGCTTTTATACATATGTATGCCATGGTAGCAGTGTAAAGAGGGTTGTTCTCAAGAGGCTGAAAAAGATCATCTGAAGTGCTCCACTACAATAGTGACTCTTGAGTCTGATGAGGAGGAGGTTTAAAGAAGGGTAGAGAATACCAGAACCATTATACAGAATATATGCACCCTCTCCAATCTGTTCTGATGAGCCACATGTGCTCCCTCAGAGATCATTTTACTGTTCCCCTGTGTTCCACTGAGCAGATTAGGTGCTCTTTCATATGCAATTCACACCACCATAAATAACACACGGGTACACACTCACTGACAGCTTGACTGGCTGACTGTTGTTTATCTTTTATATGTTGTTCTGGTCGGGCGAAATTGGCTATTACATTTATGTAGTGTTGTTTAGTGGTGTAAAATGTTTAGATTTTTGTTGACAACAGTGTTTGCATATAATATATGTGTGTGTATCTATGCGTTGTAATTGGGGCATAGCAAGTAACTTGAGACTGCAATCTAAAAAAAAAGAAATCATATTATTATTCCTACTGAGTTATATTGATATTGACTTTTGCGATATTATCATCATCCCAGTATTAGTGGATATTTAATCTACACTGTATAGAAATAGCTGGTGTACATGTAAGAGCTTTACAGTTCCATTGAATGCATTTATTTTAATTATAACATGATTTTATTGATACCCCTGCGGGGATTTATTTTTAGCAGGTCACGGGTCAGAAGATCTGCAGACCAGTGACGCAGGAGCTGAGTTTCACTACCCTCTTGGCACAATTAAAATGATAATACTGCAAAGCTAATTCATACTCTGACTCTGTGAATGAATCAGCCCATACACCATTAACCCATTTGAACCTAGGATGTTTTTTCTCTGTTTTAGATCTCTTCATATACAGGTTCATTGCATACTACAAGTTTTGATGGTGTAAAGGAAAAAAAAGAAAATTGATTTTGTCACTTCTGTTTTTTTTTGTTTTTTTTTCATGAGAGGAATATATTTTGAGATTTTCCCTCCAGGGTTCCCATCATGCCTTGGGTGGTGTAAACAGGAAGTATAATATTGGAAGTTAGCTGTGGGCTACACCTGAGCCCTGTTTTTTGTTTCAGTGATTCTTTATCAGGGTAAGTCCATCTAAACTAACTGCTAGCAGTTCCTGTTTGCTCTGTGTAGACGACAATCAACTGGGATTACGTTTTTTAATTGAAGAAAAATGTATCTAATGAGGCAAAGTTAAATTATTTTTGAATGATCTCTAAGTGGATTTATAGACATTTAGCCTTGATGAACTGGGGACACTCATTTCACTGGTAGGTCCTGCTGATTCCACCAGTTTTTGGATTATGTTTGTTTTTTTTCAATTTTGGTTACGGGTTAAATTCAACCTGTATCTGTCTGCATTAGAGTACACAGTAATGCATGCTGATGAAGGATGTCTGAGCCATCTTAAATGTGTTAGGCAGATAATGCCAAAAGCTCCCATAACAGACAAAACAGCTTTAGAAAAATGATGAATGATGATGATTTGCGATGGTTAAATTTGTAATGAAGGTATTATGGAGTTCAAACCCTGCAAACCCTAAAACATCTAAACTTTTGAGAGAAACTTTGAAGGCAGGAATTTTTATCGGCTATATTGCAGCGTTCAATGAAAATAGGATTTGTGACTTCAGAAATTGCAAAATAGGATGATAATGAGTTCATCTGGAGTGCATCAGTGTATTATCAGTGGCATTTATTTAGCAAGATTTGATATAGCCCAGCCCACTTTGATATAGCCCAGTCTACTTTGATATAAGCTCATCTGCTTTTTACATAATAAACATGCTGATTTCCTGCTGTGTGCCAAATTAATTGCATATCAGTTTGCTGTGTTTGTCATCTCCACCAAGACTTGTTCTGTGCTAAAGTCACTTAGTTTTGCAGAGCACTCCATTTGCCATCGTTTTGTGTCTGCAAAAAAGTGCACAGATTTAAAAAAAAAAAAAAAAGCTGTAAAGGACACAGAACATCTGCTGTTTGATAGATGTTTTCACACTCTTCACTGTTATTGCACTTTTTTTTTTTACATATATGATTAAAAAAAAACCTGTTCTGCTGTTGAATAATTGCAGGTGACAAAAAAATTTTCTTGAGGGAATGACATACGATATTGCATCAGTAATAGTGCAACCAAATGACATGATGAGCATTTTTTGTCCTCAATCAGCATGTTAAGCAGAACTGATTTGACAGGCTTTTTTGTTGTGGACTGTTAATCATTTTATGTTGCATATTAGAGGTGCCATGATACAGATACATTATTAATCAAAGGGCTGTCTGAAGCATGGGGAAAGCATCATCTCTTGGGCATTTTAAATGTTTGAAACTGTGTTCTGCCAGAATGATGCAAATGAAAAGGAAAAAGAAAAGAAAAGGAAAAAAAGGGAAGGAAAGGAGAAACATGGGAACAGTCAGCCTGTCCACTAGCAAAAGTTCAACTGAAATCATACAACAAAATAAGATGTAGAAACACTAAAAATAATTAAAAGTAGGCTAAGGTCTAAAATACATGTAAAAGGTATTATATAAAGCATAATTATAGAGTGAATTTTATATAGTTGGACGATAAAGAAACCATTCTGAATATGTCACATTAAAAAACTTAAAAGTAATGCCAGACTGTTTCTGCTACCGAAGCAAAGAGTGGAAAAGTAATTAATGATTGATGAGATCTGTCTGACTGAAATGTTGCATTTATAATCATGGGAGCCAATTAACAGTGTGGATTATGTTTTCTAATAAAAAACAATCTTTTGTTTTTATTTCCAATTATTATCACACAGTTGTCTCATGTTATTCTGAGCTGCAGTGATGGAATCAGAGAGTAAAATCATCAACACTGTAAGCTACCATAATTAAATTGCAGCTAAAACCATCATTTTGTGTTTAGTGTTGTAAACAATCTCTCTCTTTCTTAGGAGCTCTGTTTTAAAACTAGAGTGGAAATAAAAAGTCTGAAACAATAAAATGTCTCTACTGACCTATAAAATATATATTGCTCTCTTTTTCTCTTTTTTTTGTATCTTTATTGTTAAGTCAGGACTATAGCCCATATGGGGATCCTGTAGGAATTAGGGCTTTTTTTCCTCCAGTGATCTAATTGGTCAGTGGTCTGGGTGTGACAAGTTATGACCTGATCCTCTGAAGTTAACCTCTGGAGCAGGTTAGCTGTTCACCTTAAGTTGCCATGGCGATACACCCTGGTTAGAAGTAAACCACCGTCATAACCCTGAAAACCCAGAGTTAGACCTGAAGTTACCTCACTAACTCCACATCCTGCTTTGTAGTATAGGCTGTTGGTTGCTTTTTAGTACCCTTAAACATATTCATATATGTACAAACAGGCTTTATACAAATGTACCACCCACAAAAGGTATAAGGTTATAAGTGTTTGTTTAAAAACCTTAATGATGCAAACATGCTCGATAGATGAAAAGGAAAAGACTTACATAAAAATTGCATATAAATGAAACAACACACAAAGGAATTGTGAGTTGATTAGTCAGCTAAGTCCCCAATTGATTATATCACTATTTTGGACCTGCTTGTAGAATACTGAGGCGTACACTAGAGCAGACAGACACCGGAATGCACACTCACACATGTAGGCGCACAATTACACAAGTACTGTCCAGTAAACAAACACCTACAGTACACAAATAACACACATGCACTTACAATTCAGAGAAAAACACTTTTCACATGGTTAGCTATATTATACTACTTGTATCACTTGAGGAGGAGAGTGGAATTCTTTAATGCAAGCAAACAACCAGTTTTAACTTTCCATATTTATCACAGTTCAACCTGCATACTCTTGAGTCATTTAATGAGCAATGAGGGGATCAACTAATGATCTGGTAACTCCCTCAAGACAGTCTAGTTCTACTTCATCAGACCGGAATAAAATAGGAATAATAAGAAAGACAAAAGGAAGAATAATAACGAGAATTGCAGTTGCTGCTTTAGCTCAAGGACACAGAAAGACAGATCAAAGAAAAAGCAGAATTGGGGTCTTTTACATACAGCAATCTAACGGAGGCAGGGAGGTGTTTCTTTTGACAGACTAATGAAAGTTATACAATTTTTGATCAGCACTTCTCCCCTCATCTTGCCCTAAGAACCTCCAGCAAATTTTGTAACTTCATAGCATAAACAACTGTAGCAATGATGTACAAATTAATCTTTAACACCGAATCTTCAAACTGCATCGCCATTATCATTGAACGCATCAGTAGCTTTTAAGAGTGGAGCTGCCCTCACTGATGACTGAGAGCATCATTGTCAGAATCAGCACGGAGCGTCACAGCAGTATGAACAGTGATGTGATCCCTTAGCTTAGAAATAGAGTGAATAAACATCAGTCAGCTACAGTACTCTGAAGCTTTGAATTGAGCTGAACAAAAATATTTGAATCAGGATTTATTTGTAATTTCGACCTCTATGTCCTAGATCAATATTGATAGTCAGTTCACCACCAGTGCTCTATTACCTTGATCTTCGATGTCCAGATTCTTGATCATCCACTGTACAATGTCAGAACCTGAAACAAGAGAAATCTCATTAATATGAATCACTGGAATATAGCTAATATATTCACACAGTGTGCTGAAACACTTTTTTGCATATAGATGCAAATGAAAGGGAAAACAATGACACTCTTAACCCTACCCACCTTCCCTCATCATCACAGTGCATACCAATTCCTCTCGCGTTGCACCATGTGGGTGGGTAATAGGCCATCCATTACCAAATATTCTTTTCTGACACCCTCTTCAAGCCAGCTCTCCTTGGCTATAGTCCATTAATATAAATGACCATAGAGGCACGATGGCATAATGAAGCATCCATTGTATACAATAACAACACAATTTGCCTGACTCAGTCACAGCATAGACATTGCAGCTGCAATTGTATAACTGCATTTTATAAGTCACTACATCACATTGAACATTTTCAACTGTCAGGAACAAAAACTAAGATGTAAAAAGGTCAGAATATGGACTGAATACCGTTAACTGTGGGGAGAGGAGAGGAGTTATCTGTTTTTAAACAAATAATACAACCTGTTTTGAGTAAAGGTGTAGAGTGACTTATACATCCCTTTTTCCATTTTCTAGAATAAACATCAGACTTTTTATGTGATGAATACCATTTTGCAATTCATCATCTCCATCTGAGAATGCGACTGATTCATTTTCACATCTAGGGAAAACATAACAGATCTGCCCCTGGGCATTTTCACACCCTTCCACAACATGTGACTTTGGCACTTTGGCTAAATATATATTTTCCAGGCTATTATTACTGTCTGTCGTGCTGACAGGTGAAGGTGTGTTGAGGAGACGAGAGCCACAGAGGGCAAAAAAAAGGTGTGAAATGGAGATATGAGAGAATTCATCCAGTGAGTCATCAGTTACTGTGTCCGTGTCTCTGTCCATCATGCTATATCTGTCTGTCTGTGTTTTGTCTCTTCGTTTCTCTTTCACTGCACCTCCATGATTCTTGACGCCCCCGTAACTAGATGAGATTTTCCATGGATTAACATCATTAGTACAATCCCATTTTCACACTATCAGAGTTGACCCACTTTCTAAGAGAGAGCTTAAATGAGATGTGTAAGGTAATCCTCTAACAAGGCTGTTCCCTGAATTGATTAATATCATGCCCATAGATTGGGAGTTACATATTTGTGTGTGTGTGTGTGTGTGTGTGTGTGTGTGTGTGTGTGTGTGTGTGTGTGTGTGTGTGTGTGTGTGTGTGTGTGTGTGTGTGTGTGTGTGCTTAATGATACAGAGTGATAAGAGTGATATGAGTTGGATCAACCTTTAATGAACCTGAACATGGCAAAAATTGGATAATTGCAGCAGCAAATAGAATAAGGATACACCAAAAAAAAGAAACTTAAAGAGTTTTAGACCTTTAGTTGCTGCTTAAAAGTAGTGTTGTTATGAGTGGGTCCTGTTTTCTTTGTATCGTGGACACGCACTAGGATGCACATGCATGTGTGTGTGCACACGATTACGTAATACATATCCCTGCCAATGGTTTCACACTCTTCCACTGCTCTACAGGTGGCTGTAAAAAAAATGCCAGCAAAGGCAGAACAGAAGAAGACACGCTAGTAAACATTGATGTAAACAATACTTACTTCATAATTCGTCTTTGCAAATGTTTTATGAGAAGGAAAATGCATTCAGTTTGTTTGTTAGGCCTCAAGGATACACACATTGTGTTTTGGTGAGTAACACATGTAAACATCCAACTTTTGTTTGTTTACAAGAAAACTCCACAGTAAAATTCCCTCATAAAATTGTGAAGGATTGTGGGAAATTTTTAGAATAAACTGTAAATTGTACTAGCAAAACGTCTTAAAAATCTGTGTAACACTTGAATGAGTAGAAAACAAACGAGCAGTAGAGTTGTTTCTCAGCTGTGATTATGTTGCTCACTTTAGGCAAAGAACACACAAGGCTAACACAATACCACAAAAACACACAGTGACAACACGCACAAAGGAGACACACTCATATGTACTCATGCACATATAGCTCTTCACAACATGTGCTTAATATAGTACATAAATATTTTATTCTGTGACATACAATCTTGAAAATATGTGGCTGACAAGTGCAAAAATATACAGTTTGTCTACATAATTATAATTTTAATAAAATTCAACAGTGTGATTAATGGTAGGCCGCTCAATGCTTTTTATGTCAACAGAAATGACGTATTTACGACGACACTTCTAGATTATTTCTTTTCGAAATGTCGTTCACTGGAGAATTTGTTGTCACAACACCGACATATTTTGTAGCAAACTGTGACTGGCTAGTGTTACTAACATTGCCACAGAGATTGTAGTTTTCACTGAACTTCCTTATTGATATTTTGGTCTGTAACTTAAGATAACTTGTAACATCCTCAGATAATTAGTTTAGCAAGCTCGCCAAAGTACAAATTGAAAACATTGCACAACTTTGTAATTTCTGTTGAGCAACACTTGACCTACCATAAATCAGCCTTTAGAAACTGCCAAAGGAGTTTTATTTAAATGTAACTTGAAGCCTGAGTGTTAAATCACTCCACATTGGCATTAGTTTTGCTCCACAATAACACAACCTTGAAAGACATTTTGTTAAAAAATATATTGTAATGATTATGTTGTTTTTAAGACATGAGGATGAACTATATATATGTATAGTGGATATTGTAGGTATATGTAATGTACTGTATATAGGGTAGGTGCAAAACAGGGTAACAATATAAGCCATCTGTTGCAATTATGTCATGTTCCAGTAAACATAGCCAGTGTAGATTCTTTGCAAGTTATACTGATTGTGCAATATCTGGCAAACATGAGGAAAAAGTGATGGATGCAAATTTATTTTGTTTGGCTATGTGTAAAAATCAACATCATTTTCTAATATAATCATTAATTAATAAAGATTGTTATTGTTATTAAACAAAAACAAATGTACATTGTAGTAGCCTTGACATCATGAACAACAGCAGAAAACAGGAAAGTCCAAGGCTTGGGTTCTGTGAACATCAGCTGCTCTATATATGGCCAAAGCATTTGCTGTTGTTTCACTAACGTCATTAAAGCCACAGTTTAAATTTATCCGTGTGGTTTCACATGCGGGTGCTCACGTCAACTTTTTTCTTTTTTAGTCTGTGCCCCATCTTAGTCATCCATGTCACTAGTTGTGACAAGCCAAGCATGGGCCTTTTTGTTTTTTTTAGCAGTGAAGACCAGTGGTGGCTCTGGCATTGTTGATGCCTTGAGGCAAAAAGGAGGCTTGTGCACAATTTGCAGGCACTTATAGAAAAGACTGAGTGTTATATTAAGGGTTTGGAATATTAATTTATCAGCAGTAGTTGTAGTACACAGGGGCAAACTAATAATACTACTAATGCACATATTTAAAACATATTTAATTGGGATTTTAATCATTTATTGAGCTGTAGCTGTAGACTAGATGAGCATTGTTTATGTCCAACTTTTTGTACAGCTATATGGTACCCTTTTGTTTTATGGGACTAGTGCAAGTGCAGTATGGACTACTGGATGTGCTGAATTAATTGTATTACAGTGCACTGTAATACAATTATTACAACATTTTACAGTGTTTATTTTTCATCCGCATCTAAACTAAAGATAGAGTGATGATGGTGTCACTCCTCTTAGTGTTGCATGTAGTGTATAACAGCTCATCTCTTATGGAGCATCACTTCAATGTAGATTCTTATCTGTTCGCTTGCACAGCTCAAAAATTCAATATGATCCTCTTGACTTTCTGACGCTGCTGGTGTGAAATGCAAAACGGACAACTCTCTAAATACTTTCTGTGTTTTGTTTGGCAAGAACAGAGTACTAGTAGGGTACTTAGTGGGTGGGAGCCAAGTGGAGAGGAAAAAGAAGGGAGGGGAGAGAAGAGGAGAGGAGAGAGGAACACAACAGGGCAGACAGATAAGAGCCTTACCTGAAAAAACACTGGGGATCTTGGTAAGAAAACTTTTCACTGTTCGGATTGGGATGCCATTTTTCTCATCCTGCATGCGTGCTATTACTTCCTCCATCTGGACAACAGAGTGACAGCGGGAGAGAAGAGGGGGAAGGAGGGAGAGAGAAAGCATGAGAGAGAGAGTGTGAGCAGTTTTCACGAACTTGCCTCAGTAAGTGGAGGTTGTGTGTGAGCAAGCCGGAGAGAGGTAAACAGATACAAACAGGTTTCTGTGTGGTTCAGCCATGTCTTCAGGGCACAGAGGGAGAGGAAGTTAGTGACTAACAATCAACATTGTCAGGTTTTGCCTCACTTCTGACAAATCTTTCTGATTTGTATCATTTGTCACAAAAACTGTCAGTAAGGATCACTTATTGAATTCTGCAAGTGCTATTGAATTTTGGAAGTCAAGCAATGATTAACCATCACAGACATGTGAACTCCACAGAGCAAAAGGAAAATTGTATAATTTCACTCAAAAGCATTTAAATGTCTTTGTGTTCTGAATTGATTTAGTCGCAAATTAGAAGTACACTGAGGAATGACATGCACAGGCGAATAGATGCAGAGTGGAAAACACATGGAGACAAACATTCACACACGTCACTGCGACAGAAATGTTCTGGGAGTTGTCTCAAGGGCCTGGCAGGGCAACACAAGGCAGCCACGTTTCCAAGAACACTCAGAAGGGAGCAAAGCAGAGAGTAGAACATGGCCCCGATACGTCAGCTGGATCAGATGCTACAAACTCCTCCCTCAGTGTAAAAATATATACATGGAAAATTTGTACACAACAGGAATTCATTAAAAAACACATCTCCACCTGTAGAGTCATTTCTGCTCCAGGTACTTGAGGACGGTCAATTTCCTTTTGTTTTTTCAGTTGTAGTGACACTGTCAAGGGATTTGTTTGTTTTTTTAAAAAGATAAATAAGGCATTAGGTACCAGGTTTAATTACTCAAAATGTGATTTATTTATTTATTAAGTTCATTGATTGTTTTTGGCTACAGTGTGTAAACTGAAAATGTCCTACTATTTTCTGACTTTGCCAGCTGTTGGTTGCACACAGTCTGTGCGCCATCCCTCCGAACTGAAGGCTTGACTCTCTAAATCTTTGAATCAATCAAATGTTTCCTTCAATAAAATAATAAAAATCTATTCTAAATCGCACAGTGAAGAGAAGCAAAAGCGGGTTTTCTGACTGACATCCAGCACTTACACAGGCTATGAGTCACCATTTTCACTGGGTTTAAGTAGAGCACTTCACTGACTATCATTGGCATGAAATTGATGTTGTTTCTTTCCAAATTGTGTGCCCCAGGAGCAGTATATAAATTGAAAACTACAGGGAACCCAAGCTAGATACCCGGACAACACCACGATGGGGGGTGGTCGCAGAAGAAAGAGCCCTTACAAGATAACGCTTTTGGGAAGATAAGAGCATAACCAATTATGAGCCCATGAGTCCCTAATGGCAACTCAGCCTTCTCAGTGAAAGCTGAGCACAGATCAAGACAGATTAAAATTTGAAAATCATGTCAAAAAACTAAAAACTGAAGTTTGTAGTCTACTATCAAATATTACAACAATCATTAATTTAGGATCTGTATTGTGTAGTAACAGCAGCAATGTTGTTTCTTTATGTTGTGTGTTGGTGTTTAAAATGATAGTTTTAATTGAAAGTGTTATCTGTTTATCTAATTGTACCGAACATATGATCTCTTGTAACCTAATGTGTGTGTTTGGCATCTGGATGCACTCAAGTGTGATGTTGCTCAGACACGTCTGACTTCATGGATCATAACCCTCAATTCTTTTTCCTCTCCATCTTCGTATGACACATGCACACCTTATCAGTGGAGCTCATCTGGGAAATGGCAACACAATTTGAATGCAGGCAATTTCATTTCGAACAAATGAAGGTTTTGTGTGGGCGAAAATGAATATCTGTGGCCATATTGGTGAGAAAGGAACACTTATCATGAAACAGCTGGGTTTGATATGTAAATCTGTGAATACTTGGGTTTGGCAGTTCATGTGCTAGTACTGTAGCATAAATCTATAATGAAAGCTTGTAGCTAGTCAAATACCCTGGAGCTAAAAATCATCCCGCTTAGTGATTGGAGCCTAATTGACAATGATGGAACACAGGCAAATACTGTACTAAAGTGCTGCGAAGGGAGAATTGAGAGCTAGCAAGACTGAGAGAGGCAGGAAGGAAATATATCAAATACATACATTTATATAAAAAATAACTTTTCATATTATTTCTGTATGTCTTACTGAGCTTTCTCTTTTCTCCATGTACTCTGTGTGAGGCAGGCAAGCAGATCTGCCTCTACAAAAGGTTTCTTGGTAGTTCAACCATGTGAACCAGGTGGGAAATGTAATAGCACTATATACAGTATTTAGAGTTCTGACAATATATTAAATTTCACACAAATATCAAAAGATTAGGGGGGAAACCTATCATAACTGCTTCTGACAATATCCATGTAGTTTCTGCTACACTTCATAACAAATGAAATATCGAAGGGTGAGATTTTGGTGGCTTTCAACAAATACCAGGTACAGCTAAAGTGTTTAAAGATGTTTAATTTCACTAAGAAACTTAACCACTCAAAATCAAACCAAATACCATCCTGTATTAATATATTCTGATACAATAAAGGCTTGCAGAGCTGTTGCACCTAAAACTGACGCACAGAAGAAAAAAAAAAAACTACCACTATCGGCTTCCTTTTTATGTGTAGCACAGCATTATTTCATTTGCTGTTTTTAATAGTGTTTGTCTCAACCATGTTGAATACCACCACCAACCATCTCTCAGTATCCATGTCTCAGTGTCTTCCGTGAGTTAGCTCAGAGCAAACAAGGACAACAGCAACAATGATCGATACTTCACACACTCTCTCCTATCTCTGCAAACCCTCACCGCCTACACATGGTAAAATGCCACCAGCGTGAATATTCAGGATCTAAAGCTCTTGAAGTCGGGATGCTCTCTGGCTTCATGTTGTGCGGGAGAGCGGAAAGTAGTTTCCCATCAGAGAGAGAAAGAGAGGGAGACACTATCTCTCTCTCTATCTCTCTCTCTCTCTCTCTCTCTCTCTCTCTCTCCTTCTCTCTTTCTTTGTCCCCCACCCATCCACCCACCCAGAGTTGTCTGACTGCGTCTCTGCAGCCTCTTAACAGATAAAAGTGAGTGTTTTGGCTGCACAGTGTGAATCATTGAATAATGATGGCACAGGACTCAGTACATATGAATTGACTAACAAAGGCTCCGGATATAAGCACATACTGAGCCTCAGCACACGGCTCTGAGCACTTCAAAGACTATCACTGAGGACACTCGGGGTGCAATCACAATGTTCTGAAGTACCATTTGGACCAAAAAAAAAAAAAAAAAAAAAAAACATTTCAAAATCAATGCTGCCCTCTTAGATTTCTTTTAGCTGTTGTTAAGTGCACCATACGTCTACTTATTTGACAGGCTGTTGCTAAGAAAAGAGGGCCAATAAAAGGATTAGTTATTAGAAAAGTTCGATCTTCAGCACATCAGAGAGGCAGGAGGTTTTTAGGAGAGAATGTCAGCAATTGTATTGTGTCTCCTAAGATAAGCTTATTTGGAATTATTATTATTATTTAGAAGTGACCTTCATCTCTTCCCTTGAAAGCAGCATTTTTTTGAGAATTTTTAGCTAGTTAGGGTTCAATTGCTTCAAATAAAACACCTGCATTGCACCTTTGTTGTCTAATTGAAGCAGGTAAATAGATTGCATGTAAAGCATTTATTTGGTTGATTGTGCTGCACGTTACATACATTTTTCTGTAGTGTTGACCTAGATTTAAGTGATAGAAAGAAATACTCAGTAGTTGATGTATTTAAATGCTTTTTCAAACAGCCTTAATTAAAAACCCAGTAGGGCTCTGAGATCTACTGACTCAGGTCAGATAGATAGCCCAGATTTCAAACCAGTTAACCGGTTAAATGTTTCCATGTTTTTACTATTATTGGGTTTTATTTTTATTTCTCAAATTGCATGTTTTTATGTTTTTTATTTTCAATTCTTACTGTACAAGTCGCCATTGTGTATGAAATGCGCTATATAAATAAAGCTGCCTTGCCTTGCCTTAATTAGACTATCACCCACGCCCGCCGATAGGGGGGGACAAACAGGTCTGTTGTCCCGGGCCCAGGGTAGGGGGGGCCCAGAACTGGGCCCACATTAAATTATGGAATAATTTTTCAAAATAGGCCTATTTGTGGAAAAAATGTGTAATATTTGAGTTACATAAAAGCTTTTAATTGTTTTCTTCCTAATCGCTCTTGAAATAATGGTCAAGAACCCCCCCACCCCCAACACAAAAATGGTTTGGCCGCTGATCAAAATTTGATGTTGTCATTTGAAGTTCAGTACGCTAAAAATGTCCGGTCAGCCCAAGTCCGGTGCTCAGAAAAGTAAAGAATAGGGAAGAAGAGAAGAAGAAAATAGAGGCCTTAGAGATTTTCTAAACAAATATTTTAAGTGGTGACGGTGAAGCTGGAACTAGTAAAGTCAACGTAGAGCAAGGTAAGAAACAGCGCAGCCAACGTTTACAGCCTTGTAACGTAACCTAGCAGGTCAGCTCTAATGTTAACGTCCATTAGCTTGTATAAAAGCCTGACACAACACGTTATCTTTGACAGAAACAGTTGAGTTTGGTAGCTCCGTCAGAGAGGAGAGAGATCCAGCTGCAGTCAGGTGACCGAGAGAGTGATGCGGGAGAGCTGCCCCGCAACGGAGGGACAGAGTCAGGCTACCGGTGAGAGAGAAGTGAGAGAGAGTCCCAGTGTAGCGGGAGGGGCCCGCTACCCCCCGCAGAGAGTCTGAGCAGGATGGATCAAAGACTGATCAGATATTTAATATCAGCGATCCTGCATTATGGCCCACTAAAATGACCGAGTCTGATAGACTCTCCCTTGGTGTTGTTGTCTGCGCTATGATGGGTGTGCTATGATATAATGTTACTGCATCAGTGGTATTGGGAGAAGGATTTTACCTTGACAGTGTTATCTAAGGACAACAGTATGTCGACATGAGCAGAAAAGATACTCCTCCAAACTCTTCATCACACAAATATTTGCTCCCACCACACACATACACGCATGCATATTATGAAAGCTTATAAACCCAGAAAGTGGGTATTATTATATTTTCAAACATGTAGCATCAAAATAGGTGAGCAACCAAACACAAGTCTGACTGCCTAAGGCAGTGCGAGTGCAGCCTGGATAGAACCTGTGTCTATATAGCATGACAGCTCTAGTAGATAAAACAGTCTTTGCAGTTCGTTGGGCTTATTTCCCTCTGAACTGCAGTCCTCTGCTCCATAATTGAGGCAGAACCTGTGGTGGAGGTCGAGAGATAATATTTCACATTTTGTCTCCTCTCAAAAACCAGCAACGGTTTACAAAAAGAACCAACAACAACAATAAAAACAACAACGTTCATATCAGATTTACGGTCAATAACCCTCCTTAAAATGTAACATTGGCAACAGGTTCTCACCTTGATTTTTGGTTCAGCGTTTTAATTGGATCAATACTTAGACAACAAAGGCACTCAAAAAGTCTACACTACAGCTGTATTAAAGCACACTGAAATCCTTTGTGACCACAAATCTCTCCTAGACAGACTGGTGCATTTGCATATGGAGCAAATCCAAAAACACAATGTTCTCCATGCCACCCTTTGGGGATAAGGGTAGTTGCACAGTACAGACAAAGTATACAGTTAATAATGTCTCAAAAAGATGCACTTTTTAATGGTTACACTTTATGAGCTACATCATTTTTACCTGGTGTTGTTCTCTTTGATAGACAGGTGCCCTACCCGTCAAGCATTTATGTGCTGTATCTATACCCAGTGAAGACATATTGAAATGATTCAGCTCCTCTCAAGTGCTGACCTAAATTGAGATGAGCGGTAGAAATCTTTGCACTTGATGAAGTCAAACATCTTTTTCAAGCAGCCTTAATTAGATTAGATCACTTCTTATATAAGTTGTAAATTTCTGAAGACAGACTTGTATTTATTTGTGACTGACAGACTTTCTTATACCCATCAAGAAACATTGAAAGCTACCAAACTCCTCTGTGGATCACAAAGTCCCTCTCCATATTTAAGAAAAACTTAGCTTCTTCGTGAACACCTCTGCATCTGATTGACGAATAGAAAAAAATATGCTTTGTACTCTATACATCTATGCATCTCACTGACTGGACTTGAACTTAGCTTTATGATACTAACTCATTCACTCTTTTGATCAGATCCTTGCTTGTCTCCTTGGATAAAAGTATCTGCTAAATGAAATTGTAGCTATACAATGTTTTGACACAAACAAGTGAATGGTCCTTCCTCGACTCAGGAAATGTAGAGGTCAATTGCTCATTTACTAGCAAACACAGAGGAGAAATGCTGACCAAAGGTGTTCACACAGTAATGGCCTTTGTTAGGGAAGAGCACTTTCCACAAGCATGATAGAGCTATTACATTTACCACAAACTTTTTTTAAAAATCAATCACATATAGCACAACAGAACAGTAACACAAAATGAAAAAGTTCACAAAGTGAAGCAGCCTTTGGAGAAGTGGAAACCCTCACATCTAATCTATATTATTAATATTAAGAGAAAGTAGAATGCTAATAATTTTACACTGTGGATAAAACGACTGATTAAAATACCCATATCTCACTGCAGAGTGACAGATGAATCAATCAGTGATATTGCTGAAGTAGAACATTTTAATGAAGCTCCATACCTTACATAAATATGAATAGGGTTCACTGAAAGGCTGCACAAGCTAATCTATACGTTGATACTTGATATCCAGGCCAAAATAGATCTAATGATCAATACCAAGAGCCTAAATATCACAATGCATGTATTTGCTATGGATTATGTTAATACTGCATACACATAAAATTAAGTCTTTACTGAGAGAGAAAATGCAGAGATTAAAGGAGTGTTTTTAGGTCTATATTTTGGAAATGTTGCAAATATTCAATGCAGCCTGCATAATAGATGCAAATCAATGCAAGTATTACAGAGACTGCCAGAGATATTTATCTGCTCAAAATCCGGATATGACTGATTTTACCTTTTGCGCTTGAAATCTTACACCCACACCATGGCAACACCCGACTGCAACCATCAGCATACTCATTTTCATGTCATGACACACTTTGTAGAATGTGCATGCAAAATACTGCATGTCACAGCACCTTAACAACAACAACAACAACAACAACAACAACAACAACAATCTGACCTGACTGGGAAATATCGGATGAAATGATTAAGTTATTAGCTCAACTAACAGGCGAGTGAACATTCGGGTAGAAATACTGCATTGCTGGTTATACACAAAGTTAGTCAGAGAGTGCACCTGTGCACCACTGCACCACTCAGGCATTCAAAATAAAATTACCCTGCAGATAGGTGAGGGAAAGTTATTGAGCTCACGCTGACAAGGTTGTTGAATAGATGCCATGAATCTTAAGGCTTACAGAGGTTACCATATGTTTCAGAGTTACCACAGCAACTGCGACCACTATCACAAGGACATCTTTGGCAGCTTGCCATTGCTCATTCATAAGAGAGAAAGAAAGAAGGTGGCTATGGTGGCAGCATGGGGTAGACAGAGGGTGAAAAGGATGGAGATAGCGAGTGAAAGATATACACTGTCTGCAGAAATTAGAACATTATGTTTTTTCCTTTTCATTTTTAATTTGTTCCCATCACATATTGTTGCTGAGTTACATTTTATCATTATTTCTTCACATGTTCTTTCATAATTTACAAAACCTTTAATATTATTTTAGATTTTTTAAATTTACAGGAAGTCATCCATCTATGCCCCCTTGCCTCAGGGTAACTTGTTAACCTGCTGTTGGGGACAGTTATGAGTGAAGAAAGGGTAGATGGTTTTGCTGTGTCTGCATCGATTATAGAAGATAATTATAAGAAAGACTGTTACCCACGTATCACCCGCAGCCCAGAGTGAACCGAGTATGTTAAACAACAGGAATTCAGAATTACATTGTATGATAGGCCTGTTATGTAATGAGAAAAAAAGGAGCCAAATAAAGAAAAAAACCTTCTCTTAACCTTCAATCTAGAAACTATCCATATTTATAAATCATCCTAGAATTTCAAATGAATTGCTCTCCTCTGTTAGTCGCTCCAAGTCTTGTGTTTCTTCCCCGATGCTTATGCTTGCTTGTTTTGCATTTTCATTGTGTCTTTCAGATTTTTCTCTATTCATGCAACCCTTCAATTCTCATATGTACGCTGACTGGAGGTCTCAGATGGAAAGCAGGCACCAGTCTGTTTCACAGCCGGCCAGGATTATAGAACATGAGGAACAGATGCCCAGGTGAAAACACTGCTTATATAATTTTAGTTTAATTCTATATGCTTTTGGTCAGATTCTGCAAACTAATGATTAGTCATTTAACAACATCTGCAGTTTGGTGCTGGATAAACCTTGCTTTCAGTTGTACTCATCAAAACAGTTGTGTCTCTGTGTACACAATCAAGCTCCATTGAGCCATCAGTCAAATGAAGCATCTGTTTCTTGGATTGTCACTTCACTGTTTCACACATCAGGATGTTCTCACACTCTGCATATTTGCTCCCTCTGTCACACTGTCATTCTTCATTATATGTCATGCTAGAAAGTCCAGTATGAAGAAACCAAATGCTCCTATGTCTTTATCCTTCCAGCAAACCATGAATTTTTCAGATGAGAATTATTCCTCCTCTTTGCCTCCTCTCTCTCCTCACACCTAATATCATTAATGTGTTTCATAATGTACCAGTTGGTGGTGTACTGCTTTGCTTTGTCCATTATTTCTATAATGGCGGACCGTGATAAGAACAACCTAATGCCACTGTAAAACACTCTTGCTCACAGTAGCATCAGCATTATCATAAGCATAGTCTGATGGACAGCAAGAAACAGATGGCTTGCTTACTTAAGACTTTGGTTTATTTAGATGATTACAAATGGATGTTGTCAAGCATGATGCTTCCTCAGCTTTGAAATGCTCCTCGAGGTGTGACTGAAAGCCTTTTAATGGCTTGATCTGATTTGGTCTGATTTGCTAATGGATGAAAGTGAGACTGATGTTTGCAGGCAAACAAGTAGACCTTTGATTCTCCATGTGGTGTTATTGACTTAAGGGTAGCTGAGTGACAGGTTGTTGTGGTGTTTGCTGTGTGCTTAAATATAGCATCTTTTTTTATTCTAAGCCCTGTTTGTAAGCCAAAGGTTGTCAGAATTAATAATAATGCGAATAATGAATTAAAATAACTATACCATAATAAAAAACAAAACAAATGACTTGAACTGCACAGATGTACCCTGACTGGATGGAGAAGAATCTATTAGCATATGTGATAGCTGAAAAGTGCATACCTAATGTACAGTAAATCAATATCAAGCAATACTTTATAGCTGACGTTGACCAAAGATAATTATGATGTGGCTGAAAGGTAAGCATACAGGAATTAACATAACTCATCTCCTGCATTCATAATGCAGTCTTAAACTGGAGTAATGCTTCTCCTAAGGTACACATTTAAACATCTCTGCAAACTGAACCCATCCTTGTGTTATGGGTAACATCAGGTCACAGAGACTGTCATTGGAGGCAACATGTACACCCTTCAAATCTAAACACGACGTTGTGTGTACCTGCATGTCAAGGAAGTTGATTGATTCAATTCCTGTCATGAGGTGGATCCAAAATGGAGATGAAAACAAGTGTAAAATGTACTATAAACAAGTATAAAAGAAACTACTATAAAGCTACCAATATGCATGTTCGTCTACGTACAGCCAGGAAAAGCATTAATCCAGCTTCAGAAGTCACAATCTTTTATAACTGCACTAGACTACATCTCCTAAACTCAGTTTTTGCTAAGATACATTTCAAAACTACTGTATCGGCTTTTATTTAGATGTTCTTTGAAACATCCTAACATCACAAAAGAAAATTCAAGTGTGCCGAAGACATAAAATGAGCTACATGTGGCCAACTGCATGGTGTTTTTCTTCCCTCTAATTAATTCAGAAACAGATTTCAGTGAATCATCAAAAGGTTGAAAATCAGAGACCTGTGAGTGGTGCCTTTGTCTAATCATGTGAAGGAAAGGTTTACGTTGATATTTGAGTGAAAACAAGACATTGTTGGTCGACTTTGTACAGCTTTCCTAATGTCTCCCTCAAGCTATTCTGTCCATGGCCTTGCCAGACCGCAATGAGGAAAGCGAAAGTCTGCATGATATTGGCAGGATAAAAATCTTGTATTTGACTCCTCAATGTTGCTATTGCTCCAGGAAACTGAAGTAATCTAGGTATTTTTAGTTAACAATACTATATCCATATCATTTTATCCATTCAGTTGTCATTAAATGACTAGTTTACTAAAGCAAGACCAGCACCGTAATATACCATGACTTGAATGACTGAGAATCTTCACACCTTTACACTACTTGGCTGGAAGTGCATCATCTTCTCCATCATTTCCTTGCTGGAGATGTAATAATCAGAACATATTGGTAAAGCATTCCTGCGCACATCAGCAGAAGCAGCAGTTGCAGTATCGTCATCTGGTTTGATGGACAGATGGCGTTATCACTAGTTCATTTAGAATACTTTCCAGATGGTTGCCAACAGACACTGTACTTGTATCTTCACAGTGGTTTCAACTTCCACAGCTTTTTACAACACATGGCCTCCTGCCTCCTCACATCCCTGGAGAATCACCATCCCTGGTGTATGGCTGCAGAAAGATGTTCAATATTTCCCCTGACTCCTCAACATCTCCCTCCCAAAAGGACAATCCTCAACTAGAGAGAAAGAGACGAACATTGAATCATGGATGAGAGGTAGTCAGCCAGCTATGCCTGCTCACTGGAAAAAAAACACTGGCATTTATCCTCATTTGACATTGCTGCGGTTAATGCAGTTCTTGTTACAAATTTTGGCAACAAGTAGGTTTATGCCATTTCATGCTTTATGCAACCACAGCACATTTTAGAGTATCAAACAACTCAAAAAGGATCATAGTATAGTCCTTTGCAGATTAAAGCTTTATGTGATTTGTTTTTTTATATTAAAATATAATCTTTGATTTTATTTTTTTAAATCAGTGTTGTAGTTGACTCTTACAGGATGTAACAAAGCTTTTAGCTAAACTTAAGACCTTTCAGAAATGCCTACTCTGATCTGTGGTTAGCAGCTAAATGGACAGATATTTCCCCCTGGAGTTGGTGGAGAGTAAATACCCTATGTTAAAAAGAGATTAAATATTGGACTCACATTCCTCAGATGGACAAAAACAGAGCTCCAAATAAATGCTTAAGTGTTCTGTGTCTGATGTTAGTTTAAATAGGCCACTGTTTGCTCATCACCATAATGACTTTAAGGTATATTGTATTTTTAGGTTGTTGTGCAACTCTCAAGTGGCCTAAACATCAGCTTTAAATTAAATTAATTAATTATTTTGTTAATGTTATGGCCTTTATTCTGTGGGAATCCTCCTTAATATACTGTATATCTATTACCTAGTAATAGTAGTAATGATAGCAGTGTTTTTAGTAGTAGGCAGCAAAAACTATTGTTACTGGTGGTGACACTCTGATTATATGTGAGAAAAGGTGTGCTATAAAACTGCTTGTACTTGTTTTTGCTGATAAGTAACAAATACGATTCTGGCTGCTAGTGACCTAGGGCACAGCATCCCACGCTCGCACACTCATTTGTCCTGTATTACTTCGGTTTTCACTGCTATTGTTACTGTTTGCCTTAATGTCATCTCTATTACATATCAGTTTCTGGTTCATATTGCGATGGCACTCCAAGGGCGAAAACATCTTCACTTTTCTGTCTCTACCTTTAGTTGACTCTGTTTTCTAGACACTGTTTTCTTTCTATATCTAAATCTACTATGAGCTGGTGTTCCTGGCTGGCGGTGTGATAGTGTTCCTAGGGCAAGGCCTCTCTCTCTTTCACTCACTCACTCACGCACGCACGCACACACACGCACACACACACACACACACACACACACACACACACACACATACACACACACATACACACTCATCTTCTTGGTGGGCAGGCAGTGGGTGTGATGACTAAGCCAAGGTTGGCCATGTGCTAGAACATAATCCACTGAAAGCCAGTATCCCTCCTGCCCACCTACCATGATTTATCACTCAGCAGCATGCTATCACAAATTAGTAAAGGAAGAAAAAGCTACATTACTTTCAGATGTATTGTGTAAAAGTTTTATAATTGTACACAAAAGTTTATTTAATTGCTCATTTTTTCTTAAAATTATAATCTAATGCAGCTGTTAACTTAAATATTACTGATATAAATATATACACACTTCTAAAAAAGATAATCTTGTGATCGGCCATGCACAAACAAGATATAGGAATTTATAATGCAATAAAACAATAATAAAATACTTTTTTGTTCAAAGTTCAAACTGTGATTTCAGCACTTTTTATGATTAGCAATCAGCAGCAGTTGCTGACACTAAGGGGATTTGGAATTGGGAGCGTTTAAGCAACATGTTTTATTGTTAGTGGTTTAACAGGGAAGAATCAGACCATGGGAATACTGCAGTGTTAAATTAAATCACCTGTAAAGTTAATCCTTCATCAAGGCATGCCTGTTAGCGGTGTCCAAACTGTCTGGCATTACCCTTAAGGAGTCTTATCATTGGGTACCAGAGAACATGTTTACTTAAACAGAAAAACAAATAGGAAGAGGAAGAGGATGAGAGGAAAACAGAGAGGGAGAAACAGGGGGGAGGCCAACTGTGGTAACAGAGATGCACTGGGAATAGAAAAGAAAGGAGGATGCTGTCTATTTTTAGGTCCAGATAACATGAGAGAGGGGGCCTCACTCCTCCACTCCTCCTCTCTTCATCCCTCATTTCCCACATTCCTCCTTGGCACGTGCAACAGACACTCAAGACAGCTCTGTGTGCCCTGAATACCAATAAGAGATACGCAGCTGGATACTGGCAGGATGACATTCCTTTGCCTTCTCTTGTCTGCAGAACAGAGACAAGACAAGGACTGGGTGTCTGACAGGACACGCACACACACACTTCAGAGGACACAACAGTCAAGGTAGACAATAAACCGATAAGGGCACACTGTTTGACGCGAGTGACACTTGAACTACGGAGCAATGAAGATGATGGACGATAGGCTTTGTTGAGCGTTTCACAACAACAGTCACTCTTGGAGTGATCCAGACTGTCATCAGGTAGAATCTATTAAATTTGTGTTACGTCAGGTAGAAGGCTATGGGACCTTCAAAAGAAATGCAATTAAAAGCTTTTTACTGCTCAGGTTGAAAGTGAGTTGTAAAAATCTCAAGATTGTCAACTATGTGCAGCTTTTAGAACTGGGATTTAGCAGTGACGCCTTTTGTAATAAAACTGCCTCAGCTCTATACATTCATACAGGACAGATTCTTTACTAGCAAAACTTAGAATCTGGAGATCGAAATCATGTGTATCCATCCTCACTTGCTCCAATACCACCTCTCCCATTTCCACATAGGGCTCTGCAGGGCTCTACATTATGGGCAAGGGAAACTAATATCAACAAATCAAATCAGTCCAGAGGAAAAGAGAAACCCTTCCCACCATATCCTAATGCATTGTAAATATGACCTTGTCTTTTTTTCACTGTCGAATCTCAGATAACTTTTTTTTTCCTTTGAAGAGCACAGGCAGCACAAAAGGAGGTAATTCTACCAATATACATGTCCAGGAGATCTGCAGTGAGGCTTTATTGGGAGATGAGAAACACAGTTAACAATGTCCAGTCACTGATGTACAAGCCAAGCAGAGAAGAGATAGAGACTCTGACATAGAGTTTATTATGTCTCAATGATCAGCAGAGGTCTGGAGTGTTCAGATCCTTGTACAAGCAGCAATACAACAGTCTAAATAACACAGTATAAAACTACATGTAATTAAGGTTTAATGGGCAATGAACCCATTATTGTTTTCAGATTGACTTCTTAAAGAATGTTAATTTTCTGTTTAGATTGTAACTAATCTCCTAAGCATTTGAATGCTATGCTAGTCAAGATGGGGCTAATTTTAACTACTGTGGTACTGGGTACTTAATCTATCACAATGCAACTGATTATATATGATTTTTGAAATCTGCAAAGTATCAACTACTGCTGTCAAATAACCACATTATTTACTTGTGAAATGCAGAGAAGTAGAAGTAGCACAGTACATTGCATACAATATAAAATACTAAAGAAAAGGACAAAATTGTTCTTATACTGTACTTCAGTAAATGCATTTGTAGTAGTTAAAGCAGTGGATCTAGAACTTTTCACCCTTTTATATA